>NC_142165.1:84941521-85241789 GCF_029865625.1 Vigna umbellata | reverse complement strand
TCACTCAACTGGATCTTTGAATGATTCTTTAGCAGTTCAAAGCAAATCGTTGACCACTATAAAATCTCCTCCTTCCACACCCACCAACCAATCCTGTTATGGATAAAAAAACACAGTCATAATTCCAAATTTCCAATTGCAACTCATTGGATCAAAGATTCAGTATAATGTTTATCAGTCATAATAGCTAGAAGTTTGCTAATCAAGCAACCCTAGCCCAATTCTTCTGCTAAGATTCCCTTGTAGAAAGACTGATATCAAGTGTCAACTTCAATTGTTCATTTTCAGGGAAAACACAATTCAAGTTCCACGGAGTAAACTAGCTAAGCTAAAAGTAATCTATAACAATTAATGGTCAGAAAATACACTAAACAAAAGAAAACCTGCCACCAAACCCAAAAGCCAAAAACTGTATACTGGGAGAAAGAAGATAAGAAGATCCATCTATAAGCCAGAAAATTTGTCATATTCAGAAACCCAAATAAATCTAACCAATTATCTTGTGCTCCTGAGTAAATCTAAAGTAGATTTCTTTCGCTTCTCTTGCATAACAGAGACAAATTGTGTATTTGTGCAAGCAAGTGAAATTTTAATTATAAACTAAACCCAATTGTATAAACAATTAGGTACTCTACATGGAGCTTAAGAAGTCCTAAAGGAAGAGAATAATGATGAAGAAAAAAGGGTTTGCTATACTTAGTGTAATGATATGGCATATCATAAGCAAAGATTGATTGGCTTGGATGAAAAAAAAAAAGAGAAGAGAGAGCCCAATGATTAAGCGATTATAAATTATTATGGCTCTCCAATATACAACACTAATATGAATGATTTCATTGATTTCAATGAGCAGCAGCAGAGAGTGAAAAGAGGGTGGTGATAGGTGTGAAAATTAGAAGGTAGAAAGGGTGTTATGATGAGTAAGGTGGAGATGTGACATCAGTGATAATAAAAGTCTGTGTCTTGGTGTCAGGGTCTGAGAGAGAACACCAACGAGGCCAATAGCAGAGGTTTCTTTTAGCGAAATACTATAAAAGGAAGAAAACGTGGAGAGATACACATTATTTGAATCAAACTACCATGTGTTCTTTCGATAAATCTATGACTGAATGTAATCATAATTATACAATCAGTTTATGTTAATTTTGTTTAACTCAAATCAAACCCATTCAATTATGATTTTTTACAAACAATCTAATTATAAACAAGCTTGTTTTAAGTTCGACCAATCAGAGTTAAATATTTAAACTTATTCAAATTTAGATTAGTCAAACACAGTGAAATCACTTTAGAACTTCTTATTTTGATGATGATGTGATCTTTTCATCCTCTAAAATGTTTTATATCTTATATTTAACAAAATGAAGGATTATTTTTCAATTGTTATTTTAATTTAGTGTATATATATATATATATATATCGTATACCTTCATGGATCCGGAGTGAGATCGACTGTCCAAAAGAGTATGACAACCGTTACGAATCTAAAGTATAATTATTAATGAAGATTAAACTTATAGGTAAGTAGTACTTATTAAACATTAAACATTGGATTGTGATTAATATCACTAGTCATAAGTACATTTCAAAACTTATAATATATGGTAAGTGAATTTAAGATCAATTGACTAATATTAACTTGAGTATTAAAGTTAACTTGAACATCAAAATATCTTTAGCGTTTTGGAATTTGGATATCAATGACATAAGATACTCAATATAATTTTAATATAATTTTAAGTGACTAAAATTCAGCTTTAAATAATTTTAAGTGACTAAAATTCAGTTTTAAATGGATTGAATTGATTAAAATTAAATTTGTAACTATCTCATTGTCATGAATATACCTTCCTTTAAAATCAAGTTCTCACTTTCATTTTTTCCCACGTTTAAATGTTGGGTTTTCGAGATTGTACATTGTTATTATCTTTCTTCTTATTATAGGAAATTCTTTTGAGAGAAAAGGTATTCGTTTTTTTTATCAACCACTTTCAAAGCTTTTAGAATATTCACAGATCTTACCTATATCTATTTATTTGCCTTTCATGTTTTTACTGTCACCAACGAGAACAAAGTTTTCTAGGAATGGTTTTTTAACTATTAATTAAATATGTAACTCAGAGTAAAAACTATTATTACAGTAGTATTACAGTGTAAACACAAGAAAATATTTTCATAAGCTGAATCAATAAACTCTGTAAAAGAAATAAAACCAAAAAAAAATATATTTTGAGTTAAATATGATTTTAATATAAGAATTTAAAGTGAAATTAGAATTTATTTCTATTTTAAACTTTGATATTGTGACATCCCAAAATATATAGCAATGTATATATGTAGAATGCATCGATTAGAATAATAGAAAGCAGTTAAGAGTACACAATAGATAGAATTAAGGAGTACAATTATCCAAGTCTAGCTGGGAAGTGTTAAAACTTAAGTACAAGTTCACAACTCTCCAAAATACAAGACTATTGAAATTTTAAAGAGACCTAAAAAGTTTTCCAAAAGACGGATCATGATAAAATGAAGTCTAGAAATCTTTCAAAATGAAGAGCTATTTAACATAAGAGCTAGTAGAAATCCTAAGCACTAGGTGCTGGGTCTTCCTCAACTTCCAAAGCTTGCTCCAAAGGTACATCATCAGCTCACATCCAAAGGATTGGATGATCATCGCAAGGGGGAAAGCAAACACATGCAACACATACAAATGCAAGGGTGAGCTAGGTCTCAAACAATCATACAATTCATTTTCAATCAATCTAGCATTTACCAGAATATCCATACACATATAAACACCTTAGTCAACATAAGCATTTATTTCATAAAACTCATCAAGACAAACATCCTATCATGTTAAGACTCTAGACACGTCCGGACATAGAATGTATGTAGAGCTGTGGCGGGTTGTGCACTTGTGATGGCCTCTACTGCTTTGCAAAGCCATTGCCGAGGGGTTCCACCCGACCATACACAAGGCTAGTCCGTTACCGCGGAATAGACCTCCAGTGATAGCGTCTACCCTAGGACCTCCCACTACTCCCACCACACGCGTCAATCCTCTCTAAGTGAGAATGAAAGACCGTTGGAGTGTTAGGGATAACCCCCCATATGGAAGCCTCTTACATTCATTCGATACACTAACTGATCCCACCGAGAGATCAAAATTTCCGATTGAATCCGACCATTTTAAATCTCATGATATTCCTTTTGGATCAACAATGTACATCATAAACCACTTATAACCATACACTTTCAACCAATTTGGATCACATGAAAATGCATTCATAAATTGTAACCGAAATATTTAAATAACATAGCTTACTGGAATGAGAGAAAACATCACCACTTAAATGGACGAACCCTATTTGGACGAACGCCAAAAGCCCTTAGGCGGACACTGTTTGGACGAACGTCATAAACCATTGGACGGACACTGTTTGGACGAACGTCAAAAACCATTGGACAGACACTGTTTGGACGGGCGCTCTACGATCAAACCTCCTGAAGACCGAACGCTAACGATCACTAACAAATATCAAGACCGGACGCTTAAGATTCAAACCTAAGAATACAAACTTAAGGCCGAACGCTCACAATCGCAACTAAACCAAGGCCGAACGCCACCAATATGAACGCTCGCTACTACCTATGGACGCTCGCTACTAATTCAACCTCTGACCGAACGCTAATTAAACCTTTAACTGACCGAACACTACTAAACCAGCGAATGAACGAACGCTACTAACCAACACCTGAGCGATCGTTATTTAAACCAATGAGCGAACGCTATTAATATCATCCCCTAAAACCGAACGCTCTCCAGACAAGGACGAACGCTAAATGCCTAAACCAAAGCATGATTATGACCGAACGCTATTACCACGAACGAACGTTAACCAAACCAACATTTGACCGAACGTCACTCAGCACATGGCATGACCGATCGTCCAAATCCGACATGGACGAACGGTCAGTTTTTCGCATTCTGCAGAATTCTGCAGAATGATAACAGAACCTCCCTTGACCATTTCTAACCACTTTTCTCAACTTCTTAGACTCTTAATTCTCGTTTTAGACTTAATTAAACTTATCCAAATGATTCTAAGCATTTCTACTACCATTTTTAAGTGATTAAAGTTCACTTTCAGCTCCAAAGCACTAAATTCAACAACTTAGGGACCCAAATTTGATTCTACTACTTGGAACATGTTTTCGACTACTGTTATGTTTCTAACAAGTCACAATGGACTTGTCTAGGCTGCCCAAACAGTCCAGGAACACTGCAGCCGTCATTTACTCAAAATCCCTACTCCCTTCCTCTAAAATAGCCCAAATTGACCATAAAGACACTTGATTTCCTTTCTAACAACACTACCACCGAATTTTCATGCCAAAACAGTTTCAACATACACAATTCCCTCATTCTAAGTCATTCCAAAACAGTTTATAGCCATCAATCACCAATTCACATAACACACACTTCCATACATGCATTTCAAGTTTACTAGAACCAAGTTCATGCTTCCACAACATACCACTACAAAATTTTATCATGCATTCACTCCACACAGTAAAATCAAGAATAGAACTAGCTCCCCTTACCTTAAAGTTGAGCTGTCTAGCACACCACAACTTTCAACAGTATCCTACCCTGGGAAGAACTTAAGCAGTGCCCTACAACCATCACATTGGTGATGAGAACAACCCTTAGAGCTCAAACTTGACAGGAATTGAAAAGAGGACAGTTCTAATTGCACAAAAGCAGTAGAACCATAAGCCCTAAATTTCGAAAATAGCAGAGAAAAGAGGAAGCCACTTACCGGTTGAAGAACGTAAAATCAATCGGATGGTTTTGAAGCTCTCTACGAGACGGTCGTTAGGGTACCACCTAACAGAACATGCAATGGCTAAATCAGTGTGGAGGCTAGAGAGAAGACATAAAAGAATTTGGGAAAAAGGGTTTTAGAGAGAGAAAGGAGAATTGGCAAATGAACTTCAGCCTTTTCTTTTTACGAGAGCCCCCTTACCAAGGTCATGAGCCCAAATTGCTAAAGGTCTGGCTGCCACAATTAAGGCCCAATAACTCTGGGTTCAAATTTTTAGGTCCTTACAGATATATTTTAATTTTAAATTTTAAAAATAAAAGAATATAATTATTTTTAACTAAAAATTATTAAATTTTGTTTATTTATTAAATAGTCTTTTAACTTAACATTTAAATTAAAATTTGTTAAAATAGTGCAAACAACTCAAAACAATTCTAAAATACTATGAGATGTTAAAATAATTTAATATAATTAGTTTACAAGATTATATTAATTACTTTTAAATTATATAAAAATTTGAGATAAAAATGAATTTTGTGTGAAATAAAGCATATGAATCCTAAACGAAACATTTCTTAATATTAATTAAATAAGTATCATGATTATCTGTACATTCCAACAAGAAACTCACTAAACTATGTGAAAAAGGTCCCCTTTTTTTGTTCAAAATTGGCTACCTCATTCAGTAAACAGAGTCAACCTGAGATGGATGTCCACCTACCCAGCTACCCACCTCCCTGATTTCTTATATATATTGTTAGCAGTAGCAGGAGCAGAGCAAAGGGAATAATCAATTATTGAAAAGCACTTTTTGAAGTGAAGGAATGGGGAAAAGCAAGGTTCTTGTGGTGGGAGGAACAGGCTACATAGGGAGAAGGATAGTGAGGGCATGTTTGGCTGAAGGGCATGAAACCTATGTTGTTCAACGCCCTGAGTTGGGTCTTCAAATTGAAAAGCTGCAGATGCTGCTCTCCTTCAAGAAACAGGGTGCTCATCTTGTTCAAGCCTCTTTTTCTGATCACAAAAGCCTTGTGGATGCGGTCAAGAAGGTCGATGTTGTCATCAGTGCCATCTCTGGTGTTCACTTCAGGACCCACTGCATCACTTTGCAGTCCAAACTCGTCGATGCCATCAAAGAAGCTGGGAATGTTAAGGTCAACCCTTCTTTTTCTTTTTTTCTTTTAAAACCTTTTTTTATTAAAACCTTCAATTTATCAGTTTCAAATGTTTTCTTATCTCATCTTGTACTGCCTTTCATATCATTTTAAGAGTTTGACAGCAATGTTATATTTGTTTATTACCTCAGATTTTGGTTTAATTGAGCATTTGCATGTGGAATGATTCCCTTACCTACTGCACAAGACAAATACACTTGCTACAGTAACATTTTTCACTCTTCATCATGCATAAAATAATTGAGAAATTAGATACTTTTTTTAAAGCACGGTTTTTTAGCATCATCATCATTCATATGATATAATGTTGTGTCCCACTTGTACTAGCTGTATTTACCCTTCGTAAAAGGGTTATTTATTTTACTTTCTTGTGATGAAAATCAGAACAATTAGTTCAACTATGCTGGATTAAGTACATAGCTTTACACTTTTAAACATGTACTGTTTCTTTATTATTTCTGGTTTATTACACCATTTGCATTACTGGAATCACATTCTTTGTAGCTCCATTAGTAATTTCTGTTTCCACTCTCTGGTAATGATACATGTACATGGACACTACACTGATACTAAACAATATCATAATACATTGTTTGTGTGTTCCTTGCAGCGTTTCTTGCCTTCAGAATTTGGACTGGACCCAGCAAGGATGGGAGATGCATTAGAACCAGGAAGAGTAACATTTGTAGATAAAATGTCTGTGAGGAAAGCAATAGAGGAAGCCAACATCCCTTTCACTTACATCTCTGCAAACCTTTTTGCTGGATACTTTGCCGGCAGCCTCTCTCAGATGGGTTCTTTTGTTCCTCCAAGGGACAAGGTGCATCTCTTTGGGGATGGCACTCTCAAAGGTCAATACCAAAGTTTCAACAAATGATTTTGTTTGAGTCACACCACATTAAGGTTTTTTAGTATCTCTAACATCACATTAAAATGGTTTGTCATTAACTGTGACATTTATATGATGATTGCAGCTGTTTTTTTGGATGAAGATGATGTTGCAACATACACAGTCAAGGCAATAGATGATCCACGAACACTTAACAAAACATTGTACCTAAGGCCACCAGAAAATATTCTCTCCCAAGCAGAGCTTATTGGAATTTGGGAGAAACTCATCGGAAAGGAACTGGAGAAGACATACATACCTCCAGAAGGCTTTCTTACGACACTGAAAGGTAACACATTTGGAAAGTAACTTTATTTTCTTCGACCATTCCTTTTGATTTCTAATTTATGTGAATTTGATTTGCAGGGTTGGATTATAAACTTCAAGTAGGGATTGGACACTTTTATCATATATTCTATGAGGGGTGCTTAACAAATTTTGAAATTGGAGAAGAGGGTGCAGAAGCTTCCAAGCTTTACCCTGAAGTGAACTACACACGCATGGATGAGTACCTAAAAGTTTATGTGTAAAATGAACTCGTTCTGTCTGAGTTCTGTGATTCAAACATGAACAAAGTGTTTAGCTAAAATAACCTTAATTTAAGGAGATGTTTTTGTGATGGGGAAAGTGGCTTTTTCTGATCTTGAAATGTCAACCAGTTTAATTACTCTATCATTAAATAAGCTCTATTATTTTTGAAAGGTCACAAAGTTACTTAGAATTTGAATCAAGTTCTACAAAGTATGTAACCTTCACTTGAGAAAAAAGAAAATTTCTCCAAATATTTCATTCTGGTTTATGCATTCAGACAAATCTCTAGAGGTCAAACTTTTATACCTAGGAAGCGAAACAAAACACATATCAAAACTATTGAATTGGAACAACATTCAAGTTTTGGTACTCTTTGCTAACTGATAAGGTCGAAAACATTAAAACAAACCCAAAAGAACATGATGTAAGATTTCTTGTACAGTTTAGTACAAGAATTCAGTAACCAATTTTTGTTACAAGTACGATTAGATTTTTTGTAATTCTTGGGATATGTTAATTGAGAAGAACATTTCAATATTTAGATCCTTTTGCTTTCATTACAAAGTTATATTAATGTTACAAAGTATACTGTTTTGTTTGTGTCATGATATCTATCCATTTCTCTAAAAAAAAAAAGATACTTCTGACATATTTTTAACTGAATCTTTTTTCCTTGTCTAATAGGACATAACCCTTTCTAATCCCACTCTCATCAACAACTAATTGATTAATATTTATTATGTATGTATTTTCTTATCATGCTATGAATAAAAAATAAGAAAAACATACAAATTGATCATTATAGAAAAATCAAATATTGACCAAAGAAATATTTAATTATTAAAAAAATAAGAAACACTTGTATATTATACTATTATAAGATAAGAATAGATAATTGTTAGAAATAATATTTTTTTATCATAACCGCGTAAATTGAAAAAAAAAAACAACTCAATTGATCAATTTAGTTCACATCAGGTAAAAATACATTAAAACCCAAATCAAATAAACCCAATTAATTTAATCAGTTCAAATCTTTATTCTAAACTCAAATAAATCCTAGTAATTTCTATTTTATACATACAAAAATAACTACAAATTGAATGTTAACGTAAGTTTTCAGATAAATATATGTAAATCACGTAAATATTTAAAATGTTCCATAATTTATTAAATTATCATGTACTTTAAAAGAATAATCTTAAATATCCATATATATAATTGTACAACATGCAACACTACTCAATCCATCTCTCATTGAACAATAGCTAATAGTTATGATCGCTTGTTCAACTATTTAATTGATCTTTTTATCTTCAGTAAAAATTGTTTTGTTTTAAACGATAATAGATGAATAATTATGATAATAAAAAACTAAATTAACTCTTAAACGAGATTATTAAAACCTATGTTTTTTCAGCAAGTCATGTTACTCTTCTTACTTTTTATACTCGTAAAAATTTGTTGGTTTTGATAATACATTAAAATTAACTTTGACCCCGAGTGAGCAATGCTATGATATAATTATTCATACTACAAAATGAGTCTGTAAATCCATCCAGATTCCAAAATCAAGGCTGCTGCTGCTTCAGAACCTGAAATAATTTTGTAATGCTATACTATACAACCTCTAAAGCCTTTTCTAAGGGCGGTTTCATCCAAATTCCTTCCAATGAAAACGAGCTTGTTTGTCCTCTTCTCGTTAGGTTCCCATGTTTTTCCTGGACAGCCATCCAACATGGAATGCACCCCCTGATAGTATTAGGGAAAATGGTGTAAGGGGACCTATGCACATGGGAATGTTTTGGTAATTGAGTATTGATAGCATGTGAGAGAACCTGAAACACATATCTCTGATCAGAACCATCCACTGACAAGACACCTTTCATTCTGTAGAGGTCCTCTCCTTTTTCTTCAATCACTCTCTCAAGCCAATCGTCAACCTAGACCGTCATATAAAAAGGAAAGTGATTTTAGACTATTTTGTGAAGGGTTAAAAACAAAAGGAGCAACAATTACCTCATCAAGATCCAGAGTTCCCTCTGCAACTATGCTGACACTGGAGACAGCAGAATCATGCACATGGTCATGATGGTGATGGTGATGCCCTTCGTGTTCTGTGGATATATTGGAAAGATCAAGTCATGCAGCATCACAACAGAACAAATGCTTAAAAATACTCTGGAAACCTATTTTATCAATCAAGTTGTGCAGCCTTTGTTGTTGTTCTTGTCATATTGTATGAATTACACCTAGGATTGGACAGGGCGTAGGGGAGTCTAGTGTCAACATAAGCATAACATATCCTTGGTTTGAGCAGTAATTAATAAATTTAGGGATGCGGTGCATTTTTAGCTCAGTGTCTATATTATGCTAAACAGGTGTCTTTACTTTCAACCTCCTCCTATTCAAACAGTAGCATACTAATTCAAGGTCCAGTGCATATTAATTTGATTTGCCTGGTGATATGATGACTATCAGTCTTGTTTTCAATGGAAACTAGGACCTTTTAAAAAGAATAGTTAAGTCTTCATTATTACCCACCCTATATTTCTTGCTTTCTACAGGCTTCACGTCTTCTGAATGACTATACAAGACCTAGAAGATTATTTTCATTTGCTGGACATTTTCCCCAGTATATATTTCAGTCATTTTGAATCTCCAGAAAGCCCTCCAGAGGGAACAATGTTGATTGTGTTACCACTTCTGTTATTTAGGGATTTTATTTTCATAAATAGGGTTTACAATTTTGGTTTATTTATTGCTATGTTTTTTAAGGGTTTTAATTTATTTTGGACTAACTTATTTCATGTTGGAACAGGCAATTAGGAATAACTTCCTACGGTATTTGGCTATGTTGGCTTTATGGTCCTTTGTTAGAGATGCTTTGATAATTATATGATCGATATTTCCTTCGTTCAGATGATTACATGATTGATATGAAGGGACACTCTATCATAGAGAAGTTCTCTGGGTTGCTGTTTTCCTAAATAAAATGCGCCGAAGATAAATGCTTGACTTTCTAATTGGAAAACATCCACTTCACTATTCAGTAATTCTATATTAGTATTTCGGAAAGAGAAGGATCCAGCAGAAGTGCAATTGTAGTGTTAGTACCTTGGTAAATGGTATTCAATAAATTCAACATGGTCCAGCAACACCCTCTGTTTTCCAGTTAGATATTACTGACCTTTTTTACATCTTGCGCTAACAACATAGTTGAAAACATAACGAAAAAAGTGGCAAAAGAGTTTAGAAAAATTACCATGTCCATAATCATCCCGATGGCTTGAAGCAGATGGACATTCTCCATGTACCTCAGATTCAATTCTGCAGTGACAACACATTCGATTGAAAAATAGATAATTTCATAGAAAATACACCACAAATATAAACATGCATCGTGATTTATCATACTCAGCCATATTAATTAGGAATGAAAAGGAGAGCATGGCAAGAAGGGATGCATCAAGTACTATAGTGGGACCTAAAATATAAAACAAAGGTAGCAATATGTTAGAAGATACAACAAGTTGAACACCTATTACCTCTCAAGATCATATCCTCCCACACCAAGAACAAAGTCCATGTCAACAGATCCAAATTTAGCTTGCGTAATTTGTGCCATCCCATTGATGTGCTAGCAACAATTCACAAAAATGAACTACTTCCATAAGCACTTTTGCTTGGGGAGCCATGTATACACAATGCAATAGAAGCTGATGCAAAAACATATGAACAAAAATCAAAGAACAACAATCTGATTCATTTATCCAAAACAATTTGATCTATCAAAAAAATATAAAAGAAAATCAACAGGCATCAATCTGATCCTTTTTATGAAAAATAATTGAATTTCTCTCCTAATGTCTTTCTCAAACAAATACACAGTCATAGTTATAACATAATAATAGCATATATATATATATATAGTAAAAGGTATCACATATGACAGTTTCCCTAGAACAAGGATTCAGTTTAACACAAAATGACAGATCCATTCCATCCATATTGGAAAATCAACACAACGGAAGAACTAGTATCAAATATCAATCAACACAAAAAAATGGTTTAGGTACAACCCCTATAGCACATTCTATATTTAATCCAATCTAACTACCAATCCTCATCATACGCCACTTAAAAATAGAAATATAATCATAAAATATGTCGTCACCAAGGGCAAGTTGTGCATAAATTCATTTCATGATCCTAGTTTAACGCAAATACACATCACCTTTCTTACTTGCTAAAAAGAACTCAGTTACCATCCTAGTTCCATTAAGGAATAAAATGTGTAGAGGATCCACAAGTAACACAACGCACCTTAATTTTCTTAGTCAATAAATTTAACTCGGACTCAGTAACCAAATCTATCTGCAAAAGCAATTAAAGATAATCAGAATCTAGAAACATGGCAACAAATATCTTAGAAGTCAATATTGGAACAAAAGGAAGTAGAAAAAGAACAAAAAAAAATACTACCATAGAATCTTAAAGGCAGAAGCTTACCTTATTCAAAATAATACGATCAGCATATGCAACTTGTTCTACTGCCTCGTTAACCACAAATCTTGGTTTCACTTCATTTAAATGTTTCATGGCATGCTTGCAATCAACCAAAGTCACAACTCCATCCAGTTTCACATGCTGTGAGACCAGTTCATCACTGCAAAATGTTTCAATAACAGGAGCAGGCTTTGCAAGACCTGAAAAAAAGTTAAACTTTAAGCACTAAAAACTTTCTATTGAAATTTTTCATAGACCAAACAGATAAGCTAACAACAGAACATACATTTTATCACCACACCCTTGAGCTTCCAAACAAATTTTGAGAAATATGAAGGAAATTCCATAAAAGAATTCTAAGTTCCAGTGACCACAAGTAAAATTGCTGCAATAGGATAAGGAAATAATGAGAACTCATTATGGTTCCCCAAAATTGAAGCATTAAGATAAGAGAAGAACTCATTGGGGTTCTACAAACTGTTCTTTATAATATCCCTTTCATTAAAATACAAATATATTTTCAGTTTCTCTTCACATAAGATCCAAAAATCCCAAAACAACGTGAACTTCATACTGCCACAAGGAGAATGCTACTTGACAATTAGGACATTTTAGTTTCAACTTGCAAGCAAAGCCAACCTCCAACACCTCAATTCCACTGCATAAATTCCTTTAATTTAATTACATGAGCAGAGCAATTTACAAACCTGTTGTTTCAATAACAATATGATCAAACTTGTCTCGTTTTTTCCTAACCAATTCCAACAGCATTTTGACAAGATCTCCTCGTACAGTGCAGCAGAGGCAACCATTGTTAACCATGATAATCTCTTCACTCGCAGAAGAATGACTAGCAACCAGTGATCCATCAATATCAACCTCCCCAAACTGCATTTACGCCAACGAGTCAAATTCATAAATAACAGTAAGCTCAAAACATTACAAGGGCAAATCCTCTAAAACACTCCAAGTCAGATTCTTCGCTTACTTCACAATTGCTCCAACTCCAAATAAATAAGACGCCAAATAATCTTTTCAACAAGCCAACTGCTAGTGACTAATTTAGCTCTAGTCATTATCATTACAAAAAAGCTACCTAGGCGATGCCATGACTTATAAATGGTCCAAAACATCTATCATAGTTAGCAAAAAGACTACTAATTTAAAATAAGCGGAATTACAGAAATCAAGTATTTTCAATTAAACTTGACGAGGCCATCATCAAATTACACAGAAGTTGGTACAAAGATAGGTAAGGTAGAATTCAATACCTCATTTTCAATTACCGCTATCCGTTTACCATGTTGAGATGTGAGAATATGATTAAGGAGAGTAGTCTGCATTACCCAAAACTCAGTTATTAACTGTTCATTTGGTTAAAACCCAAAATGAAAAAAAAAAAAAACAGAACACATAGCAGTGCATTATATGTGGTGATTAAATGAAGTCCTCTGAAGCTATTTTAGTTAATTTTATGGTTTTCTCTTTGCAAACCGTTATCTTTGTTCTACAGAGGAATATAATATGAGGGGAAAGCGACACCTTTCCAGAGCCAAGAAAACCAGTTATGACGGTAGCGGGTACGCGATTATCGAGGGCGAGCGAAGGAGCTTCGGGAAGATTAGGGTTTGGAGCGGAGACCATGCCTCGGAAGGTTCCAGAATAAGGGTTAGAAAATTTAGTAGTGTTAAAGTGCCGGGCAACGAGGGAATGGAGGGTTCTGATTAACGGAAATGCAGAGAGAGAATGTTGAAGAGGAGACTGATGGTGTTGGAAAAGGGTTCTTCCGGAGGTTCTGAGAATGGCGTACCTTGCCGCCATTTTTGCCGTGATGTGCTTAAACCCTAACCAGGGTTTGGGTCTTCGTAATTCTGCTTCTCAAATAAAAGTGAAAGCAAATGTGTCTATGCCACTTATTAATCTATGCTATATGATACATAAATTCTTTCACTAAATTCAAATAAAATTACTTTTTATCATAATTCTCTTTTTTTTTTCACTCTTCCATTTTTCATCACTTAATTGAGACAAAGGCTTAGAATAAACGATATAGTATCTTGCATGTGGACGAAGTCAAACAAGCTTGTTACCATATTAATTCTTATCAACAAATGTAATATGAAGACTTATTTGTTCTCTTTTAAATCCATTTGATGTTTCATCAACAATTTAATTACCAATCTTTTATATGTTTTCATTTTACATCTTAGAAGAAAATTCCTCAAATTTTATTTTGAATAGATGGTGAAGAGTATTTTACGTTTTGAGAAGCATTTCCCCTACAAAATTATACCTCTTCATCATAAGACGCCAAAAACTTTATTGTTCAAGAAAATTTCTTCAATTTTTAGATTTCAAACATTCATATTTTTTTAAACACGCAGTTAAAAATGTCTAAAATGTAGGACATTTTTCCACAAGATAAAAATGCATAATTTTTTCATTATTTACTTTTCCTTTTGGTTTCTAAATCCATTTTAAAGTAAAACGAGATTGACATTTAGAAAATAAATAACAAGTAACGAAAAAATATCTTTCATATATTACTCTAACCAAGGGAAATTGTTAAGCTATTGACACTCGTGATTATTTAGGTTTATTTACATCTTTGTGATTCCTCGTCGTGAGTGTGTGAAAGAAAGGTGTAACAGAGAAGGAAGTTAGAAGTTCAACCTAAAGAATTCTATGACCAAAGATAAACGTGATAAATTTGGTGAATATTTTATACTATCAGGAATATTATTCTATTAGATTATGAGGGCAGAAACGTAAAACACGAGAAAGATGCACTTTATTCTTTTAAGAGTAATACCCACGTGCCAAGAGAGAGAAAACAGAAACAGAGAGAATGAGAGGGAAATGTAGAGAGGTTGCTCTGCTAGGGTTTTCACCTTCCTCCACCAGGCACCACCACCACACGCCGGAGCACTCACCGGAGCACACACACACCAGAGAAAACGAGACTAGAGAGAATCACAAAACAGGTACTGAATATACTTCTAATTTTCATTAACCACAAATAGAGTAGGTTTACAGCATTTATACAAGTGAAATTAACTGAAATCTGTTTTGTTTATCTAACACTCCTCCTAAACAAAAAACGATTTTGGAGAAACAAAAACTTTTCACCGATCAAATCGGTAAAACTTTGCATCTGATGAATCTAAGCGTTTTTCACCGATTAATAATCGGTACAAATGCTTCCTTTGGACTCGGAAACGATTTTCACCGATTAAACTCGTGAAAACACTTTCCTCCAGACGAATCTTCTTCCAGAGATGAAAACCCTAGGTTTTCGTAGCTCTGTTCTACAGATCTGCCTTGATCTCCACCTTTTTTACTCCAATCTGCTTTCTAAGTATTAGAAAGCGTTCTCCTTTCAGTGCCTTAGTGAGTAGGTCTGCAATCTGATCCTCGGATCTGCAATATACAACTTCAAGCTTCCCTTTACTAACTTGTTCCCTGATGTAGTGGAAACGAGTTTCAATATGCTTACTCCTGCCATGCGATGCAGGATGTTTGGTCAGGTCTATGGCTGACTTGTTGTCCACAAACAGTCTCACCTTCCCTTCCACTTCAATCTTCAGTTCACTCATTAAGGAACTTAGCCAAGCCGCCTGACAAGTAGCTTCACAGGCTGCAATATATTCAGCCTCACATGAGGAAAGAGCCACTACTGGTTCTTTTATAGAGCTCCAGGAGATTGGTGCTCCATTCAAGAAAAATACATATCCTGCAGTGCTCTTCCTATCACTTTTGTCTCCACACCAATCTGAGTCAGAGTAAGCACTAATTCTTACTTCTCCTTTTGATTCTCCTCCTGGCAGTAGAATCCCAAAATTATGTGTACCTTTTAGATATCTCAGAATCCGTTTAATGGCCATCAGATGAGAGATTCTAGGATTCTGCATATATCTACTAACCAGACCAACACTGTAACTGATGTCTGGTCTAGTGTTGCACAAGTATCTTAGGCTTCCAACCATTTTCCTATATTCAGTAGGATCAACCCCTTCCTCTTCAGGATCCTTCTCAAGTTTCAATCCCACTTCTGCTGGAGTGTTTGCAGAATTACAATGAATCATGTTAAACTTGTTTAACATATCCAATGTATACCTGGACTGATGCATTACCAATCCCTCATCAGTTTTAGTGAATTCAATCCCAAGAAAGTAGTTTAGTTGCCCCAAATCACTCATTTCAAATTCCTGTAACATTTGGAATTTGAAATTAGCAATTCTCTCAACACTGCTCCCTGTGATTAGCATATCATCCACATACAAGCATACTATTAACATCTCTCTTCTTCCACTGTGCTGATAACACTGAACATACACTCCATGTTCAGAAGCACACTTCTCAAAGCCGATGTTACTCATTACCCCATCTATTCTCTGGTTCCACGCCCTTGGAGCCTGCTTAAGCCTATACAGAGCCTTCTTCAATCTGTATACTTTGTCAGGATGCTTCTTTACTTCAAATCCATGCGGCTGAACCACATACACTTCTTCTTCTAAAATACCATTTAGAAATGCAGATTTTACATCTAATTGATGTAATGTCCAGTTCAGCTTTGTAGCCACAGAGAGAACCAGTCTAATAGTTTCCATTCTAGCCACTGGTGCAAATACTTCTCCATAGTCTATTCCTGCCTGCTGCAAGAATCCTTTTGCCACTAGTCTAGCCTTGTACCTTGTCACCACACCTTGTGGATTTATTTTGGACTTATAAATCCACTTAAGTGCAATTGGTTTCTTGTTGGGAGGCAACTCAGTTAATTCCCAGGTCTGGTTCTTCTCAATTGAACCCAACTCTTCTAACATAGCCTTGTACCACCTTTTATCTTTCACAGCTTGTTCAAACTCCACTGGTTCGGCTTCTGCTATCAAGGCATAATGAACAAAATTTCCTTCTGCTGAAACAGTTGCATCATAGGCTAGATCATAATCTCTCAGATATGCTGGTAGTTGAGTCATTCTAGATGACCTTCTCACACTCTCCTCCCTCCTGACTACCTCGGGTTCTGCTGGAAATTCATCTTCCAACTCAATAGTTGGTCCTCCATCTTCTTTTGACTCCCACTGCCATGTACCAGTCTCATCAATTACCACATCTCTGCTGATAGAAGTTGTCCCTGTAGTAGGATTATACAGCTTATATCCTCCTGTAGCATGATATCCCACCAGTATCAAGGGAACTCCTCTATCATCCAGTTTCTTTCTCAGTTGTTCTGGCACATGTTTATAACATAGTGAACCAAAAATTTTCAGATGCTTTACATCTGGTTTAACTCCTGTCCAGGCCTCCTCTGGTGTAACCTCATTTAATCTCTTTGTTGGAGATAAATTCAGGATATAGGTGGCTGTCATCACAGCCTCACCCCATAGAAAATTAGGCAACTCCTTGCTCTTCAACATGCATCTCACCATGTTTAAAATAATTCTGTTCTTCCTCTCTGCAGGCCCATTGTGTTGAGGTGTGTAGGGAGGAGTCACTTCATGAACTATTCCCTCTCTTTCACAGTAGTTTCTGAATTCAGTGGAGGTATACTCTCCTCCTCCATCTGTTCTCAGAATTTTTAACTTCTTTTCACTTTGCCTTTCAACCATACTCTTAAATTTTTGAAACTGTTGCAGCACTTCACCTTTTCCTTTTAATAGGTAAACCCAACACTTCCTGGTCCAGTCATCTATGAATAATAGAAAATACCTGCTGCCCCCAGGTGTTTCTATTTGCATAGGCCCACATACATCTGAGTACACTACCCCAAGTTTTTCTGCTGATTTTTGGGGTAAGATGCTTTTAAAACTTCCCCTTGTCTGTTTACATTGTACACATTCTTTGCAAACTGTTTCTGGTATATCAACCTTAGGTAAACCCATCACCATCTTCTTTTGGCTTAGCTGAAACAGATCTTGGAAATTCAAATGTCCAAATCTGAGGTGCCACATCCATTCATCCTTATTCTCTGTAGCAGTAAAACAGTTGTGATCTACTGCTTCCATTACAACCTTAAACGTCCTATTCTGTGACAGTTTAGCCTGCACAACCACTCTCCCATTCTGATTGAAAATACTAAGGCAATTATCCTCCATTTTCATCATGTAGCCTTTCTGTAAAAGTTGTCCCAGACTTAACAAATTGGTCTTCAAACCTGGTACAAACAGTACCTCTTCTATGATAACTTCTCTGCCATCTTCACCTCTGAGCACAACTCTGCCAGACCCCTCAGCCTCCAAACTGCTGTTATCAGCAAATCTGATTTTCCCATGTTCTACCCCCTTCATTTTCACAAACCAATCCCTTCTTCCGGTCATATGAGTGGAGCATCCAGAGTCTAAGTACCATACAGTGCTTTCTGGTTGTTTTTCATCTTCTTGAGCCATTAATATCACTGGTTCAGAATCTGAATCTTCCTCTTGTGCCAAGTTTGCCAGTTTCTTGGGTTTATTTTTCGCCCCTTCTCCTTTCCAGCATTCTTTAGCATAGTGACCCAGCTTCTGACAATTGTAACATTTTACCTTCTTCTTGTCAAATTTCCATTCAGCTTCAGAATTCTTTGAGTTTTTCATTTTTCCTGACCCACTGGACTCTACTCCTTGCTGGTCCTGTGAGTCTTTCCCTTTCTTGAACCCTTTTCCTCCTTTCTTGAGCCCTTTCCAGCCTTTCAACTGTGATCTGGCTTGTAAGGCTTGTTCATGACACTGTTTTCGCTCATTGATGCGAAATTCATGTGCCTCTAATGAGTTCAACAGCTCTTCAATTTCCATAGTTTCTTTCCTTCGAGTCTCTTCAATTGCAACTACTACATTGTCAAATCTGGATGATAGAGTCCTCAAGATTTTATCAACTATGTATTCATCTGAAATCCCATCTTTACAGGCGCTCATCTTGTTCACCAATTCTTGTACCTTATCAAAATAGTTAGCCACAGTTTCACTCTCATCCATGACTAAGATCTCAAACTGTCTTCTCAATGCCTGCAATTTCACCTTTGTGTTTCTGTCTCCATCACCATAGGACTTCACTAAGATATCCCATACCTCCTTAGCAGTGGCAGCCTTGGACATCTTGTTGAAGATCTTTGGGCTGACACACTGGTATAGCAAGAACCGTGCCTTGCTGTCCAGTTTTACTTGCTGTTTGTAAATTCTTTTCTCTTCTTCAGTGGCCCTGTCACTCAACTCAGGTAACCCTTCTTGTATCACCTCTGAAACGTCCTGGAACCCAAAAATGGCTTGCATCTTGATGCGCCAGTCATCAAACTGCTTTCCATCAAATACTGGTAATGGTCCCTGTATACCTCCAAATCCTGCCATCCTTTCTTGCTGAAATCTTGTGGTTTCTTTGATTTTTCACACAGCCAAAGATTTTCTTTTCTGGATACACACACTTCCAGACAAAGATTACACACCCACTTCACACTTTCACCAATAAATAGCCGTAGCTCTTGATACCATATTAGATTATGAGGGCAGAAACGTAAAACACCAGAAAGATGCACTTTACTCTTTTAAGAGTAATACCCACGTGCCAAGAGAGAGAAAACAGAAACAGAGAGAATGAGAGGGAAACGTAGAGAGGTTGCTTTGCTAGGGTTTTCACCTTCCTCCACCAGGCACCACCACCACACGCCGGAGCACTCACCGGAGCACACACACACCAGAGAAAACGAGACTAGAGAGAATCACAAAACAGGTACTGAATATACTTCTAATTTTCATTAACCACAAATAGAGTAGGTTTACAGCATTTATACAAGTGAAATTAACTGAAATCTGTTTTGTTTATCTAACATATTCTACACTCTCTCAATCTAGATTGGTTTTCCACTTGCGAAGTGACAATGTTAGTAAACACAACACATACATGATTTTATGAAGTGCTTATTATAACTCTTTAATCCCTTGCAAAACATTATAACTTGTCACCACCAAAACTTATGTCCTCTCTTAAGCCTTTAATAGTGATTCTTTTCACATTATAATGTTGATTAAGAAGTTCATCTTTAAAAACTAGTTTCAAACACTTACTTTTTAACAAGAAAAATACACTTATCCTTTGACCGAATGATGGAAAGTGAGAAAATGAAAAAGAAAAAAAATGATTTACACTAAAAATAAAAGAATAGGAATGAGTGAAAAGTAAAATATTTTTATTTATCATTATTTTAATTTTATTATTTTATAATAATAAGAAATATAAATATCGATGATGTAGTCCATTATATCTTTAACATAGATATACATATATAATAAAATATTTATGATATAATTAATTGTGTCGTAAATATTAATGACAATCAATATCTTGAAATGCAGTGAGTTGTAAATTTTATTATATTTAAGCATAAACACTATTATTTTCCATAATTTGTGTTTCATTAAATTTGTTATTACTCTTTTTTCATGTTTTCCTTTTAAGGAACAAGGCGTTACGTAGATATACCTATATAAACACGCTCTGTAGTGTACCTTCCCTTACCAACTCTTCCATGCGAAAAAAGACAATTAAGAGTTCACGTACTTGAATATACAGAAAAATGAAAATGATGTTAAATCTCACACCACCTTGTCTACACGAAAGATATCAAGTACTTGAATAGTTTGTGTTAAAATACTTGTGAAACTTTAAACCAAACATGCTCCAACGAATGAGAGAAGTTTTCAAGATGATCTCTGAAATTAAATGTTGAACATAATTTATTGTTAGCTAAAGCTAAAGAGAAATACAAATAGAAGAAATTGTGAATTCAAGTGGAGTAGTTGAGGAGTGTTTACAGGGTATTCCAAGGAGAGTTCCTCAGCAACAACTTCAACTAAAAACGCTGGCTATGATGAAATGAAAGGGAAATAATAGGATGAATGCTAGTCAGTGTTGTCAGTGTCGTCAGTGTTGCCTTGCTGATTGTTAGATAACTGAAGATAATGAGAGTGAGAAAACTTAGGAGGGAGAGCCACAAGTGGCTCATTTCCACTGAGCTTTCTGCAAGCTAGTCCTAAGGTGTAACCTAAAGCCCGTGAAACAGGGATGGCAACTGCATTTCCAATTTGACGGTACCTACAAATTAGAGTATCATAAGAAAATAATACACACAATTAAATTAGAGTATCATAAGAAAATAATACCATTGCTTCATGCAAACAAAGTAACCGATTCTAAAATGCATCCTTCGGTACGTTTCTAAATATGCTAAATGCTTTTTAAAAACACCACTACTATCATAAACTACTTTTCATGTGAAAACCTATGATAATCCTCGCTTTTAAAAAAAAAATCAGGGATACAAACCAAAATCCAATTTTTGGAGGGATTAAAATGAAACCCTTTTGTATATTTTTAGGCATTATAACATTTAAATTTATTTTAATTTTTCACTGAACAATGGTTTTGTACCTCCCTTTCACAGTCCCATGGAATCTATAATAATCAGGAAATCCTTGCAGTCTGGCATATTCTCGTATAGTGAGCACTCGATCCTGCTCCGGGTGTAGTACAACCTACAGGATTTCAGATATATAAGAAATCGATTTGCGTGATTTCTTTAGCAAATCAAAGACCGGTGTAAGACCTGGTTATGACAGCTTGGGAAGGTTAGTGCAGTTGGAAGATTCTCATCCCACCATAACCGTGCATATGGCCTGCATATATGTGAAAATACAGATTAGAAGTCATTCAAATGTAGCAAAGCAAGATTAGTACTTTATTGAAAAAATCACCTCTTAGACTTCCCTCCCTCAAAAGTGAAGCAAAAATCTGGGATCTGAGACCACACAGAATAGCCAGGTAAGATTAATTTGACATCACGCTATTCTAGGTATGAATTAAGAAAGCTAAACAGATAACGTGCCATTCAAAACCCCGTTTAACTTGAACTGCTTGAAGAAACCAGAACCATCCAACAATATTCTTTTTCTTAACAAATGTTCATACAGATTGGCATGATATCACGAAATCTTGGATGCTATAAATCTCTTCATACATTCTCTCAAACTTCCTTACAAAAGCCTTAAATTTAAAACGGGTATAGCGAATATTGAAGTTCAAATACAGTTATGCACTCTCTCTGGTCCTTCTCACAAGAACCACAATAGAGATTTGCCTGATCGTTTACATAAGAATCAATCTTGAATATCTCACGTTCTTATTATTATTGTTACTTTTTACAAAATTCCCTTAATCATGAGTTGCTCTCGAAGTTCAATCAATGATCACAGAGCAACAGATACATGCATAAAAATAAATGAAAATGGATATAAACCTCTTTCCAGTGACAAACATAAAGACTCACCAATGGTTTTCCAGATGCCAGCATCGGATTATCTGTCGGATGTCGTCTTACCACATTGTCAGCTCCTACAACAACACCAGGCAGATCACGGAAATTTGCACCCTACAGTAGTATTAAATGTAAGGGTGAACAAGGAATGGATCAAAGGTGTAACACATGAACTTAATCTAGACAACAACCTTGCGTTTTGGAATTTGGCAAACACGTTCGTAGCTATCTTCAGACAAAGTGTGGGGACGGTGATCATACAGCAAGGGCCTTTCCTTTGTTGTTTCATTTGAATTTGACCCAGTCATCTCTACTCAATGAACAAGAAGGAAACAAGAAGGAAACAGAAGAAAAGCTGATGTTTGGTCCAAAGATCTAATGCCAAAATACATAAGAGAAGAATTCAAAAGGAAAAAAATATACAATGACAACAAATAAATGATAGTAATCTAGTGCTTGTGATGAACTCAAATCAACTAACTTAATAACTTGAATCTCGAAGAAATAAAATTCAAACTATTTTTTATTTTTAATATTATAGATGAATAAAGAGTAAAAAAAAAAAAACGTAGCGGTTAAAGGAAAGCGCTATTACCATATTTAGTTGACCGTATATATCTTTGAAATTCCGTTTCTGGAGGACTCTGATATGGCATTTGTTCACGAGTTTCCGTGTTCATGACCTATCACATTGAACTATTTTAGTCACGCGAAACACTAGTAAACATAAAGAAATGCTAATCTAAAGTGTTAAAGTGAGAAAGGGTGTATCCTCCTTGCAATCTAAGTGAGTTAACATCACCAAACACTTAAAATAAATGAAGGGTACTCTTATTTTTACAGTTAAGAAACAAAAACAAAAAGAGAAGCAAATAAATGAAGAACAGTACAGCTGGAAGATCAGAGATGGCATCTTGGATAACGGTGGCTTTCTCTAATTCACGAGGTTGGTTTTCATCATAAGCAACAACATTGCGCTGCATGTAAATCCAAAACTAGTGAAAAATATACAAGACAATATAGAATTATACAATTACGCATGAGGATCAATACCTCAAACTCTGGCGGAGGCCAGTATCTAACGATGACATCATGCGTTGGAAGTGGAAATTGGGGTAAAACCTGCAAAAGATTAACAATTAACAAATCATAAAATAATGACATTTTCTCCATTTTGTTGTAAGCTATAAAATTCCTTCAAACCTCTTAAACATGAGAACTATACTTTTCGTACAAAATTTGAATAGTTTTTTGAGCACCTAGTGGTGCGGTCTATAGTGGACCGATTATTTAACTGGTTAGTTACACACGATGACTACCGATTCCTTTTATTGGGAAATTACAGTCTCATCCTTCCATTCCTCCTCCGATCTTTCTGCAGCTTTCTTTCTTCTCTGTCACCGCTCTACATCGTTTCAGTTGTCAATTTCCTACGGCATTACCATCCTTCTTTATTTTTGTTTTTTCCACTTTTCTCCATAACCAATGATCTACCAGTTACACTACCATTTCCATCCTCTAAGAATGATTCACCAATCCCACCGTTAGAAACAACGCCACACTCAACTCTCCACCAAACTTGACCTACTCCACAACAACTTCAATGAATCCCCATACAAACCAATGCTAGTGGTACCCCTTTCTTCGTTTCCAAGGAGAAAGAAAAGGTGGTTCTATTTATAAATGTGTGCATTTTTTATTTTTCAGCATGGATTGAATGTTCAAATGTCATTAAGATAAAGACGAAGCTACAGATGATGCAGCAGTTTGATAAGGTGTAAAGAAGGGGTGGAAAGGAAGAGACAAAGAGCGAATGCGAAGCAGACGTTGCGGATGCGCCATGACAGCCACAACTGGAGAAGGCTAGTGAGAGAAGCATAAACATGAACAGAAAAAGAAGGATGGTCATGCTCAAGTAGGAGCTCAGACAAGAGACTAAACAAAGAGGCAGAGGGAGGATAAGAGACAGAACAATGTTATAAGGGGAAAAACAAGCAACAGGTAAACCAATCTTAATTGTTGAAAATTAATAAAGAAAGGTTGCAAGTAATTCATATACATTCGATACTTTATTAATAATTCTACAGCACAAAGTTATTTCTCCATCATAAACCACATGACTTACTAGACCACATTAGTCGTCATTCAGGATTTGATGATGAATTTAAGGGATCATATTATATCTTACGGAAAATAGTAATTTTGTTATTGAAAAGTTTCCTTAATTGAATTCATTCCTAACTGGCTTTAGTGGTGGCCTCTTTGTGAACTGCCTTAAATGTAGCTTGAAGAGAGTGATTTTGTCTCACATCAATCAGAGATATGGCTTTAAGAAAAGATTTAAAGTTAATGTAGTCCTCATATAACAAGTCAATTTTTCAGGATGAAGTACGAGTGGAAATGTTGGAAAGTTTCTTTTGTTGTAGACATCCCTAACCTGTCAGTCACACACTCATTGGGAATTACCTTAATTGTAGCTTCAATGGAAGTGGTTTAGTCTCAATTCAACTAGAAATATGATGAACTTATAAAGCTTAGGCAATCCTCTCCTTACAATGTAGTTTTATGTAGTTGTGTTGTATGTCCAAATTCAAAGGAAAACCCATCTAAATTTCATGTTTGGGCTTCAGTTTAATCACGTGGTTGGTTTATTGCTACATGTCTTTATTTGCAATCCAGTCACTCTGAGATAGCATACTCTTTGGGTAGTATTATATTTTCTGCACTCCTACTCCCTAATGAATAATTATGTTGCACCATAGTTGAGTTCATCTTCATGATCTTTTTTCCTATGTTAGAGCTCTGACTAATGTACATTGTTGCATAGCCAGTCCTGAGCCTATATTAAAGTGTATAGTTTGTGCTAGGTAATCGACAACCAACATATAACATTGTTGAATCTGTAAAAGGTAAATAGTATGGATGTTTAATGGAGAGGTTGCTGCTGATAAAAAAATAAAATAAAACTGAGAGGTTGCTACCCATAAGTGTGCACTAATGCATGTCTTGAATGTTGTTAGATATTTAGGAATATTTTATCTTGGGCATTTTCTCGTAGGTTTATTCTAGGATCTAAAAGTTAAAATAATCAAGTAATTCATTAGCTAAAGAATAAGGCCAGAATACTCCCACCACATGAGCAGTCCTCCTCCTTTGGACAAGCTTTTAGAAGCTAATTAACCCCAATGTGTTTCGATTATCATATCAAAGTCTATACAGCTTGTTGTTGGGCAACAATATCTAGTTTGACAAACTCACTCCATATCTTGTCCAAGGGAAAAAGGTATGATTAGAATACTTTAGCCATTGTATAACATGGGTAATCCTCATTTCTTGAGCTAGCGTCAGTCCATCTCCATTAAGGATTAAGAAAAGACTCACCTAACTTTTAGATAACCAATATTATGAGAAATAGAGAAGATTGGGAGAAAATATCCCTTGTGTGTTTTGCATACACATAGGGTAATTTATTTATATTGTAAGATATGGGCCAATGCCCTTAATACAGAATAGACTAAGTCCAAATAACAGAAACACACATCTTAACATCTAACAAATATGATTTTACATTAGGCAGGTCAACCAAGGAGGGAAATCTAAATTTTGAGGTTTATGCAAAGGTATTGGAGGAAACAAACAAAGATCGTAGTATGTTTTTCATTGACCTCGACAATACATGTGATGGATTGAGAAGATTTAAATTTGCTCCTAGGGCTTAACTCAACCCCCACAATACCAACTAATGAGATTAGGGTTATCCCACTTACATACAACTTTATTTTAGCTATATATCTAGTTGATGAGACTTGGGTTTTCCCAATTCACTCCATCACGTCACGCTGAACATTATGGGGTTGTATGCATGGATAATAGGTGGTTCAATAATGGATGTAGGGCAAGTTTTGATATCATTTTAAATAACTCAATCGAACAAAATCAGTATGTAAGATGAAGATTGTCCAAACTTTATAAACTCTATTTAGGTCAACATCTCTATAGTCAATGTGTGACTAAATCAACACCCTAAAAGTTATAGTTATGGAAAGTCCCAAAGAAGTCGCAACTAAAGCATGCTAGGGATAACAACAATAAAATGACTTTATAACATTCAACTGCATCACTAGAGCTAATCGCTTTGAGTGTGGCATGTTGGCCCAACAAAGGATCTAAGGATAGACTTAGATGCCCTTTTGGATTGTGGGTTTAAGTTTAACTCATCCTAATAAATATAACTTATAAGGTGAGATCTGCATAAACTTTCTAAGTTTTAATTAAGTCATATCTCTAGTTGATAAAGCACCAAACCACAACCTTCGAGGCTGTAATTAAGAAAACAGTCAAGGAGACTACAGCGTAGGCAAGCTAATGATAACCACAATTTCCAACAAGTAATGTGGAATGTGCTAGAGAAAGGAATTTCCAATGCTAACATTCAGGTTACTAAGCCCGATAATAGAGAGATGAAGACCAAAACAACGTCAATGTGGGACTTCCAACACATCCCCTCACGCCGAAGTATATACATCTCGAGCGTGAGACTAAACATTAATGAATGGTTTGATAACTAGACTCTGATACCAATGCCATGTTAAGAAGTGGACTACTTTAATCCTAACTCAACCCTATAAAATCGGCTTGTAAGGTGAGGTTTGCACCTACTTATATATTATAAATTGGCCTTATCTCTAGTCGATGTGGGACTCCAACAGTGTGTGTGTGTGTGTGACAATAATTATTGCAAGTTGTTGAAGACATCGATGGAGAGAGACACACTTTTAGGTAAATTTGGGTGGATTAACATAAACATGTTCTTTGAAATAGACATTAAGATAGAGGGAGAGATGTTGTATTCAGTTGTACATTTGTCAACTTTTTCTATCACCAAACTTTAAAACTAACCTCACTAGGATGAGAACCCCACAAGAAAACACGCAACCGAAATTGTGGAAGACCATAACACCCAGCCGCAATGATTCCAAGTCTTGCTTGGTATTTCATATGCACCAAACGACTTAATGCATATCTTCCAAGTGAGCCCTTGTCAAATCTCAATATGTCAACCACATTCTCCATTAAAACATACCTAGGCTTCAAAAATTTCACCATGTCCATGAAAATCACAATCTGACGATTCCTTTCATCATCCAATGGTGACTCAGAGTTTCTAAAGCGATTATATCCACTAATTCCTTGACAAGGAGGACCCCCACAAATAACATCAACTTCTGCCTGAAATAATTTTAAGCAACAATCGATTTAAAATGCATAATCCATCGAGATTTTACCCTATCTATTGTATAAATAGTACAACTTACAGGAAGAGGCAAGATTTTTGATTTCATCCCTTTTCTCACAAAATCCTGTATGCTTTCCTTACACTTACTACAATTATAATAAGTAAGTACCAATGCTCCCAGATTGTTTAATATCATCAACCACATTGAAAAGAATAAAGAAATACATACCTTAAGCTTTTAATTGGTTCCCAAGTGTCTTCACTTGTACTGCAACCCTTCCAATGTACCTATGAAACAACCAAGAGAAAGCAAAGATCATCAATTTATGAGCCAAAACATTTTTAGCCTATGTTTGAATGATCGTAGGAATCCTCCCAAATTACTTTTAACTCAAAACGGTTTACCTCTCCAGAACAGTTTTACCCAAATATGCTATTAGAGATTCATAGGGTAAAATAAGGTAAAAGATAACATAGTAAAGGAACAATTTTTCCCTGTCATCTCATAAAGTTGGTAGTACTAAAATTAAAAAATCTTTAAAGAGAAAAATCCACAAATGAAGCCTTCCTGGTCTCTCATGACAGCTAGAGGTCTCCAAATCCACAAAAGCAAAAAGATCTAAGATTTGTAAAAAAACTGGTTTTATACATTCTATTTCACTTCTGTTAACAGAAAAACTCTCGTAATGTAATGAAAACCCATGCTATAATTTTCGCTAACATTTATACAACTTTCACTAATATTAAGAATGCATTCCAAATACATTAGGTTTATAAAATGTATACATACATATGCATTCAAGTCAACACTTAGAAATTGGCTTAACACTTATGCAAAAGATCTTGTAATCATATACGGCTTAACACTTAGAAGTTTCAAGCTTGAACTATGTTAGGATCCATTTACAAGTTAGGATACTTGAGTCCCACATCATAAATATGGAATTCTAGTGGGATCTAGTGGGGATTTTATAAAGCTTGAAATATGGTTTTAGTGGTATGGTTCATTCGTGTAAAACTCCATGTAGAGGCTATGTGCGATCTGAGTGCTTACTATATAATTTAGAAACAGTTTGGCTAAGCTCATTTAAACACACAATCCACGGACAATGAAGAAATTTTTTCAATGTACAGTAAATAGTCTCCACAAGCTTGCGTGCCCTTCTAGAATCCACAATAATCATCTCTTTCAATTAGAGAATTATGTAATTAGCTCATAACATTTGAATTTGACAAAATTGCAAGTACTAGTTTGAGGGTCACATGACTATCACTATCTAACAGCAAGTAAACAAATATATATAAACATGATTTCATGAAAAATAAGGTTTAATGAGACAAAAACTGAAAATCGGAAAGTTGACATTGGATTTATTACCTTGAAATATAGACCACGGTTACCAGTTTCTTTGGGATCACCAAAGCAAATATCAACTAACTTAGAAACTTCAAATTCATGATCAGAAACATCATGAACTTCTTGTTTCGTTGTTTCTGGATATTTGGATCGACATGAAAGTTTTCTTTCTGCAACAGTGGCATTATACCGTTTGCATAGTTTTTCCCACTCCTTTAATAACTCCAGAAAGTCCTCAGCAGATTCATTTCGCACCTATACAATGAAGGAATATAACTATGAACGTTACTATCAAATATCTTTGTGGTAGCTGAAGATTGTCAGGACTCACATGTGTGTCCGGATGGTTTAGTTTCAAGCTTTCACTGGCTGACATATCACTATCAACAGCCCATCTCTGAGCAAAACAGCAACCAAAACAAGATAAGTTTATCATGGATGATATTTGATAAAATCCATAAATAGGAAGAATCTCATCACAGAGAAACATTTCATTTATAATACCGTGACAAGGTTAACTGATGCAGTTTTGGCACCTAAGCACAATCCAGTTGACATGCCACCACACCCAGAATAGAGATCTAGTAATGATAATTCGTTCTTGCACAGCTCAGAAGAGGGTAGATTCTCTGTCACTGCAGAGGCGTCTGTTGAGAGACTCTCACAAAGAGGTGATGATAACTCATTAGTCTTAACGGATGATCAAAGGCAAATATATAAACTCTTAATATCGGAAAACAACAGAACATATTTGAAGACTTAAGATAGCAGTTAATTTTAATGTTGATCACATAAGAACAAATGAAACTTAGAAGCAAAGTATTAATATGACATAGGTGTAGAAATATCTCTACATGTTAACACTGTCAACATTAATTGATATCTCTAGACTTCATTGCAGGCCTCCATCCACTGTCCAGCCTCTGTTGTGGACACATTCATAAAATGTGTAAAACCCAATTCACTAAAGTAATACACACCAATGCAGAACTATCAATCACCTTATACACATTTGGCTGAACCGATATTATATTTTAAAAGGGCTTTTATATATATAGGAAGCTTTAGTTACTTTGAAGGCAAGTGTTTGAATTGAAAGATCTCATAATATCAATATTATATCCCAAAATAATTTATAGTATAGAAGAAATTATCTCTTGGGATTTAAAGAGAGAATGGTATAATTTTTTATCTAGTAATATTAATCTTATGCCCATTGACTAGTAAAACTAATTTTGTGCCTATTAATATGAAAGTAAAACTTATGATTTTATCCATTAAGATCTTATTTTTCTTATCTTCTGTTTGTAATTCTAGTAAATGATAGTTTATGGATGAAAGTGTGAAAATAGATGTCTGCATACAGAAGTTGTCACCCTACAGCCAAAAGATAAATAGGGTTCCCCTTCCCCAGAAAAAACTCTGATAACCGATTGCATCTGGTGCTCCTTAATGACACACCTGTTGGTATGTTACGGAATGTAGAGTAATCCACGCAATACTCCATGTCATAATACAAGTCAGATGGTGAAATTGAAGCCAATTTCAGACCAACCTGCAAATCAAACACATAAGTATTGGTTAGGATATATACATATATACACACACATACACACACATATGTAGAAACCGATTAAGAAGGAGTCTGACCAAGATTTGGGCATACCCTGGGTGTTATTTGTGTTACATTAGCTTTTCCTATTATGCAATCTATCAAGTTATCATTCATTATTGATGAATAAAATACACGCCTCTTGTCATGGAAACCACCTTCATCTTGAACAACCTGAAAATCATTGGAAGTTACAATGACATATCCTGACATTATTAGATAAACATGACATAGTCAGTACTCACTGTATCTTGAATTCGGTAGAACCATTGGACTCGGAAATAGTTTTGTCCCTCAGTTGTTTGGAAAAATTCAATAATCCTGCCAACGTGTTTCTCCTCTCCTTCACCCTGAAAGATTACACAAGGTGTGAGCATAAATTGCTCTCATTATGTTGACATGAAATCATAAAGTTCATTGACGTCACTAACATGCACCTATTATGTTACTCACATACTCTACAATGGACATTAGAAAGGTTGATGAATTTGAACATATAGCAGTAGTCACTGATGGTGATGACCTCAATAGCAAATTTTAAACAAAAATGCCAATAGTATAAGGGGAAAAATTGGGTACAAAGGGAATGAGTAGTCTATAAAGGTAGAGAATAATCTTAGTTTATTATGGACAGTGAGCATTCGCTCTCAGAAGGAACATTCCTGTGACAGTGAGAACTTTCTCTACCAAATTTTCCTTTAATCATCAATAGTACAAGTCTTTCTATTGGTTTTTCTAATCTATTACTCTATTAGGGTTCCTGACAAACGATATGCTAAAAAGCGTTACCCACTATTATTCCATGAAGGAGTGTACAAGAATATATGTGTGTACGCTTACATTCTACCCTCCTATTCCTAGAATATATAGCTGTATGTATACAAAAACATAAACAGGCATTTATACATTTTCCTCTATGAAATTCATAAATAGAGAGAACTGAGAACCTAGACAAGAACAAAAACAAAATATGGAAACTTATAGATATAGATGTATTGATACCAAAGCTTTCAACCAGAATTATCTCCCAGCCAAACCTAAGTGCTTAGGTAGCCCTTTAGTTTCCGCTTGAATTACTAACTTAAATACTTGTGATTAAATCTAAGAAATTAAATTTCAGGATTGAGAAATATTATCTCCAACAAAAGACTAAAAAAAAGAAAAGTAGTAAATACATAGGAATACTAATGTGGATAAGATACATAAAGAAAAATTGCGGAAGAAATAAAGGACAAGAATTAGGCCACATATATAACCTTGATTAAATTGTCAGTGAAACGGTGAACATGGAATGTAGTGGAAAATATGAAAAGGCAATAGGAGTATTGATAACAAGGTTTCCAAACTTCTGGATAGGGGAAAGGTGAACGTAAGAAAAATATGTTTTTTTTAAACTAAACTTACTTCTATAAATGCACAATCACCAAGACTAAAAATGCAATTCCCAACTTCAGCTTGTGCATAATGGCATTTAACATTTGCAATAATCTCGTCTTCTTCACCCTCACTATGAAACCAACAGAATCAAAATATAAGGATAAGAAATTGGAAATCGCATCAACTGAGAACAAGCATGCAATAGACTATATAAGATTATGAATTGATTAATACTTACTTTATCTTTAGCTGTTGGTCTTTACATTTTTTGTCCTGCAAGCTTCAGCAGAAAAATCAGATAAACAATATAGAGGAATACAATCTGTTTGGATTTGATGGAAACAAACAAAACTTGTTCCGTTTCTTCAAAAGTAAATATGATGCAAACGAGACTATCATTATAAGTGACACAAAAAAGGTTAATATTTTCTCTCTTATCAGAGCACAACATACATACAGAAGTTCTTTATAGCATTTATGCCAAAAAAATCAGGCCAACAACCTTTAATTCATATCGCCATCCCCATCTTTTCTGAGCTTCATCCTCAGGTATTGGATCACCAATGAAGGCAGCAATGCTTTCTGAATCCATACCTTCCTTAGTTGAAGAAGTTGATGTTCTATATTTCTTTCTTGGTGGATCATCATCTAACTCAGACAAAGGAAAGGAATTAGAAATTGTTCTGCCATTTTGATATGGGGATGTGATTGCCTCTGAAGACCAAGTTAAGGATTTGGTATCGTCAATTCCACAGGTAGAACTTCTAGACATAATTTTAACTTCAGAATGTTGCTCAACTGTTGAACTAGACAATTCAATGGAAGTAGAAACCGCTTTTATATTTTTTTTCGTTTGGTGAACTGCTTTTGATTTTCTCTTTCTTTGTAAAACATTAATTTCCATGTTTTCATTCCCATTTGAAGAGGAAAATCGTGGGGATCTCCTAAGCTCCAATGTACCGTACAGTTTCACATCAAGCTTTTCTGATGGATTTAATCCTGGGCATCGCCTCAAGTGCTCCCCACCATTGAACTTTCCATGAAAATTTTGGACACTGTAAAACGAAAAAGCGTTATGTGGCCTTGAATTGAAATAATGAAAATTGAAGCAATACAGGAAAGCGAAGATATGTCAACTTCCATGTTCACTCACTTCAGCGGTAATTCCGGACCCCTAGACCCATGCCACTGCACAACTCAAGAATCAACAGACAGGATTTTAAGCCATGAAATTCAAATAAAGTCAAAGATACACATCACCATTACTGCAGATTGTTTCAAGTGTTGCCAATATTACACTAGAACAGAAAAAGATACATGGACAAAAAATGAGACTGAATAACAGAAGAAACAATTATGGTTGAGGGCATGGAAATGAAAGAAACAAAGCTTAGAGAATCAAGTACAGTTTGAAAATAATTAATATTATGTCGTAGTCCAAAAATAGATATAAAAAATCCTGAGGTAAGTGGTGCATTGCTCTACATCCCATGGATAAACCTTGCCATACTTATTCAACATAACAGTCGGGTTGCAAAATGATAGCACAACTTTTCACACAAAGTAAAAATCATGGTTGGAATTTGATCACCATGTTGTATTCTGATGTAAATGTTTATTGAAATATAAATAAATGCCAACTATTAGATTATACATGCATGAACGTCCAATATATATAAATTTCGCAAGCAGTATTTATGATTACCAGGCCACAAAAAAAAAAATCAATTATTCCCTGTTTTCTTTTTTGTTACATATTGATCTCTTCAAACAGTTATTAATCACGTGAATTAAATAACTATTGTTAAAAAATTATATTTTCAATCTCCTACAGTTTAATTATTTAACTTTCATCTACTAGCTTTTAATTTTCAGTTACTTACAAACGCATATATTAAATAGTTTCTATGGTTTTGATATGATAATATTTTCTTTTTGAGTAAAAAGAGTATATTTATACGAAAAAAAATTATTTGTTCAAAGTCTATATTATAATTTATTTAAGTATATATATATATATACATATTTATATTATATATATATATATATATATATATATATATATTTATATTATATATATATATATATATATATATATATATATTTATATTACATATATATATACATATTTATATTACCTATAGTTTTAAGTATGAGGTTTATTCAATCATATAACCTTTTAAATATATTAAATTTTAGTTAACAAAAATATTTTATTCATAAAAAATATATTTTAAACATAAAATATTTTAATATTTTAATTTAAAATAAAAATATATATAATTTTTATTTTTAATTTAAAATCAAAAAATAAAAAATTATTTAAATATCATGTTACTTAAAACTTAAAATTCATAGTATATAAATATTTTTGTCAATTAAAAACTTAATATACCAATATTTTTGTCAACTAAAATTATCTAAAATTTGGACATAGTTAGCAAACTCATTTAAGTATATTCTGTCCTAACTCATTTTTGGTAAGTTTTATATAATTGAAATACAGAAAAGTAATCTTTTCTACACACAACTGACCTTCCAAATAAAATCATAATGTGCAAATGTAGATTTGAGCACAACCAAAAATATCATGAAATTGAGCTTATTCTCTAAAAATATTTAATTCGATGACGAAAATTATAGTGAAAGAGATTAAATGTAATTTTTACCGACTCCTGACCTAAAATATCGGATTTTACCCAAAAAAGTAAAAGCCGTAAAGAAAAGGACAGCATGCAAAGCAAAAAGTACAGTGACACACCTTAACAAGATGACGCGACCCTGATCCAGATCCCGCTGAGAATCTCGGCGAGCGTCTCAGAGAATTCCCCTCCTTCTCCGCCGACAGCTTTCGCTTTCTGAATCCTGCATTTGCGTCATCTACGATTGTGGGCTCGGGTTGTTGGCTGGTAGAGTAGCGGAGACTCTCTGCATGCGGCGGCAGAGGCGTTTCAACGGCGTCGCTCGTGGGCGGAGAAGGGAGGCACTGAGTTGGGGGAAGAAATGGTTCGCAATCGGGTGCGTTTGGTGACAGTGTGGGGCTTAGGGAATTGGATTGGGGATCCGATTGAGAGTCGACGGCTGATGTCATGACTGTGGTGATTTGAAGATGAAGATTTGACTCTCTGAAATAAAGGAGTGGGAGCGGACACTATATATACTGAGATTTTACAATTTTTACTAAATTTAAATAATACAAAGAGTTGTTAGTATTGATTTTTTTTTTATTACATTTAGCTGGAATGATTAATTCTTTACATCATTAAATTTGAAGTTTTTATAATTTTAATATCTTAATTCTGAATTTAATCAAGTATTTATTTAACTTGTTATTTTTTTCTCCTTATCATAAAATTTTATTAAAAGAAATTAATTCGATAAACTCTTTAAATATAGATAATAATACTTTGACAACATTTTTTGACAACATTTTAACACTGTATACGTGTCATTTTGTGATTGGTCTATATTGGTGTCTATGATTATTATTATTGATTGTGAAATAATTTTAGACCAATCACAGAATGTCACGTAGACAATGTTAAAATGTTATCAAAAAAAATGTTGTCAAAAAATATCATTGTCCTTAAATATATTCTAATTTTCCATAAACTCTTGTAAACGTCATTTTAATTATGCTTTCGGTTACTTAATTTTGTCATTTGAGTAATTTTAGTCATTCAATTTTATTTAGAGATAACAAAATGAGAGAGTAGAGTTTCTCTCATCTGGAATTGGATTCTCTAAGTAAATATACATTAAAAAGCAAGATGAAAAAAATATCATACATGTATTCTACCTTTAGTATCTTTCTTATTAAGCACTAAAATGTGTTACTTTCCCAAGATAAATACATACGTTAATATATTTAATAAATTTGATAATGTCATACAAAATAATAATGATTTAATCACCTAACACATTTAAAATTAAAATATGAGTTAAATGTATTTTTATTATATGAATTTTTATGCAAAACAATGATACATTTTGGTAATTGAATTTTAAAAGTAAATAAATATTTTAATCTAACTATTTTTTTTAAATGTTAAACATATTTTTTAATTGATGTTAAAATGAAAATATGTCAAACCCCTAAATATTAATATGAAAAACATTTACATGTTAAAAAAATTTAACATAAAATTAAAATAATTAAATCTATTTATTTTTAAAATGTGAGAACTAAAATATATTAAAGTTTTAAATAAAGTCAAATTATAATATTAAATAAAAATTCACAAATTAAAAATATATTTAATTCTTAAAATATTTAACAACGTGATACTGTTTTCAGCCATGTGATCCTGTTTTCTAGAGTAGGTAGTAATTGAAATTAAATCCATAAGATTCGCTCTAATTTACATTTCTTTAAAATTATTTTGTTATTTGTCAATATATTTGAACATTCTGTTGTTGACTAATTTCCAACCAAAACTTGGCTAACTATCTAGTGTTTGTTAGCATTCAATTTTCTAATTCTAAAAAAAGAGTAAATTTTAGTTTAATTATTTTATGTTATTTAGTTTTAAAAAGTTATGAAGTTTGGACAAGTTTGCTGGGCTTTCTTATAGTGAAAAGATGGAAGAGTTGAAGTTGTAAACTGCAATGTTCCTCTCATGCAAGCCAATGTTTTCTCATAAGATTATTAGGCAAAAACAAGGGTAGCATATGTAAGAAATAAGGACTTGGTTGCTGATATAAAAGGAAAGAATTAAGTGTGAGAATGGAAGATTTGTGTTTAAAGACATGATTTTTTATTCTGAATCCCAACATTCAAATACGTTGTGTGCAATCTAGTCCTAATAAATTTCAGCTCATGGATGGTGTTGTTAGTGAACGTAGTCCAAATAATATGGAGGTTAAAAGGAGTATTTATCATTTATTATTGGTTCAATCATGAATTACAAGGTAGAATAACTTCGAAACTATCTAAATTCACAATACCATAGGTATTCATGTTGCTTATTCAATTCAATAGGAAAATTCAACTTCACCATTGTGAATACGTGTTTAATTAAATTTTCGTTCTACTTTTTTGAAAATTTCAAGAAAAAAAATGAAAAGAATCTCTCAACTGAAATATTTCTTAATCACATATATCTCAATAATAACTACAAAAGTATGAGTTTATTATCGATGGTTTTTTAACCTCATTAAATTTTGTGCAGTTTTCTAAAAATCGCAGTTAAAAATATATTATTTATTTTTTAAAACAAATTTTTGACGGTTTTTGAGTAAAGTGTTGGTAAGAGTTAGAAAATTGTTTAATTTCCATAATCCCAAAAGCAGGTTGCATTATTTTTATTTAGGGATTTCGTAAGAGCATACTCTATCATCTTGATTTCCTTCTCTCTAGTTGAGTTTTAGTTCTTTCTATATGGATGAGTTTCACCTCTTCTTACTTCCAATCAGATACACTTGTTATGTTTTTCTCTTGTTCTTTACTTCATGTTGTCTTTCCCAAAATCTTTAATTTCAATTTTTCATTGTCCTTAAATAGTAAATTTTCTATAGTCGGAGGCAATCTGATAACAAATTTGCCACCACATCAAAAAATGGGAATTGATGTGGAATGTGTTGTTTCTATTGTAGCAATGGTGGGACATTTTCTCTCAGGCACTACTTTCTTCAAGGTTTTGTGTATATTTTGTGATTCTTTTTTTTTCCTAAATTCACAATCTTGTCTCACTTGATTTATCTTTTCTGCCATCTAATGGTGTCATTAAGCAACAAATCTTTATGTTCGGACACTTCCTTTCTTCTAACATCGTCCAATTGAAATTTAGAATGTTTTGTTTGCAAAAAAAATTGATTGAATATGTTTGACTCAATTAAATCATATATTTTCTCATATCACGACTTATACTCATGGACTATGTGTTGTAATTAGAAAAAATATAGAATCTTTTTAATTAGAGAAAATATCTATAAAATCTTTCTAATTAGAGAAAATAGGAGTATGATCTTCTAGATTATTTTTTAGAATATTATTTTCTTATTTTCCTTTTTTAGAAGATTATATTGCTACAAATAGAGGTAAGGAGAATGTAATTATCATGAATGAAAATAATAAAATCATTCTCTTTTTCAAGTTGGTATCTGAACTCTTGATCTTGGGAGATATTTTTCCATTGCAACAATAGTCATCGTCGTCGTTGTCCAACCACCGCGGTTGTCACGGTAGCTAATTGGGGTTGTGGATAGGGCAGAAAGGTGCTCCCATCTCCAATGATCACAACACCGGAAATCACTCCAGGAAATAAGTCGTCACGCACCGCCACCGTCATTGGCTCTTGTAGCACACACGTCTAGTTCCAGCGAGACCCAATCGTCGCCACCATCACAAAAAGGGTTTTCGGAGCCTCTTGAGTTCGTTCCACGGGTCGGTGACATTCCATTTGGCCCATATTTGAGTAGATATGAATTTTAAGTTCAGCTCCTTTTCGAATAAGGTCACCAAAGACACTTGATCGCGTTCTACGTTATGTCTGAAGTAAAATTATTCTTTTGGGTCCTAAGGATCTATCAAACATGGTGGGTGTCTATCGGTTGGATGGTCAGAATTTCTTACAATGGAGGCAATACATTCGAAGGATTCTCAAGGGACGTTCAAGACTAGATCACATAAATGGAGGAGGACCAGAACCAGACAACACTCATTTTCCAATTTGGGACAATGAAGATTCACTAATTATGACTTAAACGTGGTAGTCCATGATTCCTAAGATAAGTAAAAATTATATGTTTCTTTCTTCTGCCAAATAAATATGGGATTATTTGCCCATTGAGAAAGGAAAGAAGATCATGTGCTAAATATTCTATTTTTCAGTATGTTTGCACTAACAATCTCTCTAGTAAGCATAAAAGCTTTATTGCTGCCATTTATGCCACATAAATTCCTACCACAATCTAGGAGGCCATGAAACTTGAACATTGGAATACAACCATGAAAGAAGAGATAAATACATTAGAAATAAATTAAACTTTGGAGATTGTTGATAAACCCAAGAGACAAGAAGGCAGTAAGGTGTAGATGGATATTCATAGTGAAACATAAGGCAAATGAGATAATAGAAAGATATAAAGCTAGATTGGTGGCAAAATGATATACCCAAACCTATGGGATTGAGTATGAGGAGACATTTACCCCCAATGGCAAAGATGAATACAGTTCGAGCTGTTCTCACTTTGGCTGCACATTTTGGATGAGACTTACACCAGCTGAATGTGAAAAATGCATTTCTTCATGGAAATCTAGAAGAGGAAGTGTACATGGAGATTCCCCTAGGTTTCGAAGTGAAAAATGAAAAGAAACAAGGTATGTCTCCTAAAGAGAGCATTATATGGTCTTAAGGAATCCCCTAGAGCATGGTTTGAAATATTTACAAAAGTAATGGTTTCCTTGGGATACAGACAAAGCCAAGGAGATCATACTCTATTCATGAAGCACTCTTCTACCGGTAAACTCACTCTATTGTTTGTCTATGTGGATGATATGATTATTACAGAAGATGATGAAACAAAAAAAATCGACGTTAAAAGAAAAATTGGTGGCCCAATTTGTAATGCAAGACCTAGAAAAATTCAAATATTTTCTTGGAATAGAGGTTGCTTATTCCAAGAACGAAATTTTCATCTCCCAAAGAAAATATGTACTTGATCTCCTCAAAGAAACAAGAAAACTGGGATGTAAAACCTCAACAGTCCCTATAGAACAGAATCATAGAATTGAAAGTAAGGAAAGTGCTCCTATAGAGAAGGCCCAATATCAGATATTGGTAGGAAAATTAATTTATCTATCACACACAAGAACATACATTACTTATGCAGTTAGTGTAGTGAGTCAATTTATACATGATCCAAGAGAGACTTGAAGTCAAGTTCAGGAAAATGGTTATTATTCAAAGGGATGACACATTGACTATGAAAATATGTACTGATGCTAACTATGTGGGTTCTACTACTGATAGAAAATCTACTTCTGGGTATTGTGTGTTTCTTGGAGATAGTTCGATAACGTAGAGAAATAAAAAGCAAGATAGAGTATCTCATTCTAGTGCAAAAGCTTAATTTTTGAACTCTTGTTCAAGAAATATGTGAAGGGCTCAGGATGAAAATCATTTTGGATGACCTTAAAGTCAAGGTGGATAACCCTGTGTAGCTACACTGTGACAATAAGTCTACCCTAAGAATAACCCATAATTTAGTACAACATGACAGGACTAAACACATTGAAATTAACAAACATTTGATCAAAGATAATCTAGACAGAGATTTTGTGATTACAACTCATGTTCCTACAAAACTTCAAATAGTAAATAAATGGAGAGTAATTGATATTCATTTAGTAACTTGAGTGAGAGTATTGTAATTAGAGGAAATATCTATAGAATCTTCTTAATTAGAGAAAATATCTATAAAATCTTCCTATTTAGAAAAAAATAAGTGTATAATGTTCTAGATTACTTTTTAGTGCATTATTTTTTTCCTTTGTTAGAAAATTAGATTGTTACAAAAATAGAGGTAAGGGAAATGTAACTGTCATGAATGAAAATAATAAAATCATTCTTAATTTTATGTCTATGTTTTCCTTATATCAAGAAGTTGTGATGATGATATGTTTATGCAATACATTTCTCTCTTTTTATCTTTAGTTAAGTTGTAAAATTTATGATAAAATATGGTTAAGCAAATAACTAAGAACAAAACAGAGGATGGACAATTTGAATGGTCCAAGAACGTTTTGAAGACTTTACCGAGTTGTCCAATATCTTTAACACATTTAGAGAACCCAAAACCAATCACCAAATCAATCCTATTACCCGACCTTTTTGCATGCAATTGCAAGAGAGCAAACAAAAAGTGAAGGCAGACAAAATGTACAATGCGACAAAAACACTGGTTTATTACACAACACACTCTCAAACGCTGATAGATTCCTTGGAATCCAATGCCCTCTCACCAACCTCTTTAGCAGCACCAAAGTCATTCACATTTCCAAAAAGCAGAACCACAGTGCCGACAAGGGCACTGCAAAACGCAACCCCAAAGGAAGTTCTTACACTCCCCGGCACCACTGAACCCACTACGAAACCCCCAAACAAGCCAACACCTCTCACCCAACCATACCAAAAAGAAAAGCCACCCTCTTCACCACATGGAGCAGTTTCCAACATCAATACCCTTCCAAAAGTGTGCAACAGCCCACTTGATGTGCCCTGAATGGCCCCAAACACCAGCAAGTGCCCCCATTTCCAGTGACTCTCCCAGAAGTAGAACCCAAACCCAGAACTTATAAGCGACAAGAGTAACCCCGTGATCTTCATTTTCGCAGAATTGGCCTTGAGTAGGTGCTGCAGTGGTTTGAATAGTAGTGGCAGGGAAAACAGAGGGAAGAGGAAATAGGTTAACAAAAAATAAAGCAAGTGCACTGGCACAATGCAGAGTTGGCCCACTATGAACAGCACCCCACCAGTGAAAACGCCCATTGTGGTAAACGAGGAGAGTAAAACAGAAACCAAGCATCCAATTGCATGTGGGTGTTTGAATATTGTAAAAAGTTGAAGCTTTGAGGGAAAAATATTTGGCACATAACTGGTTCTGTTTTCTGCTGTGAAGACATGCAACATCCCCACTAGCCATAACAAGCCACAAAATATTGTCACAATCCACAGACTGATAAACTCACGTTCAATGGGCTCCCTAAGCATGTGGTAAGTGAAGGATGAGACAATGCATGCACCTAAACAGCCAACAACAGTGGCAAAGAGAGAGATCCAACTAGAGAGTCCTTGTTTTGTGAAAAATATGGTTAGTCTCTTTAATGGTGATGGTCTTGAAACCTTAGGAGCCATGAGGGCTAAGTGGTGAGTGTGTGTTGCAGTTGAGACTGTGATTGCAACAACAATCATTGCAATGTAGAGAACGAAGATCTTAGTGGTTTTGAAAAGACCCACAGGGAGGCAAAAGAGGACTCCAATGCCTGTGGCTGCAGCTGTGATGAATGTTTGGAAGGAACCATTGATGTAGAGGAAAATTAAGGCCAGAATTGGAGCGGCTAGAGCAAGACCTCCACCCCATGCAATTGCTGTCCACTCCAAAGAGGAGAAGGTTGAACCATTCACTGTTATAGTGCGTTTTGTTAGTGTGCTGTATCTGCAGCCATTCATGCAAACATTTAGTTCTAATGAAATTCTTTCTGACTAGGTTAAACATGTACATGCATGATGCATGCATCTCGAATTATATATTTGACATTTTCAGAAAAAAAAAACAAGATAAAGTATTAATTAGTGTAATATGATTTGATCAAAATATGGAAGTTGCTAAATTTTTATACCTAAAGTTCAGTATAAGTAAAGTAAAATTGGAATGGAAATGTAGACATGGTCTTTACGGTATTTTATTATAAAAAAATATACTTTGACACAATTACACTCCTTTAAAATAGTATTTTTTATTCTTTCATCATAAAACCATGAATGTAGGTGTGTTATCACCATTGCCTTTTTATTATATATGTTAATCTCCTAAAAATTGACATGAATAAGGAAATAGAAAAAAATTTAATCTCAAGTTATTTTCAGCATCTTCATGTTTTGTGAGAATTTTTTTGTTAAGTTTTAACAATAGTTCTATAAAATAACTAAATTATACTCACATTATTTTTGTTGTTTTATTTCCGTAAATTTTGAAATGTTATATTTTCTTTATTTACATATATATATATATATATATATATATATATATATATATATATATATATATGATGACTTTAGTATTATTTAACATTTTTTTGTTTTTCAGTTTTGGACATGAGCGTCTTGGACTAAACAAAATAATGTAGTCACCAATAATAATGCGAATGGATACACTAAACACGTCAAAGTATTAATTTGTTGAAAACTTTCAACATAATTAATTATGATAAAAAGAACATCATAAATATTACCATTTCAATATTTCAAATATAAAACTCAAATTTTTAATAACAATAATATTAATAATAATAATAAATATACATGTTATACATTTAATTATAATTTATTCCATTTAAAATAAAGAAAAATAATTATGTTATTATAAGTTCAAAGTTCTTCTATGTAAGAACTTAGAACACATTTAAATGCTTCAATTGAAAAACTATACACAAAATGCACCACACGGACTTAATTGGGTAATAATTTTTATAATTGAATTATCCTATTTTAAAATAAAATAAACGAAATATAACAATCTAAGGAGTAAAACACTAAATAAATACATTAAAATATTCAAATTATGACATTATCGAAAATATATTTACTTAAACTTTTTTTTAAATATGCTGAACTTTCTTTAGTATACTTAATATTTTATTAACTTAACCTCACTACTTTAACTGATTTAAAAAAAATATTTTACATTCGATTTTTATTTTTAAAATTATTATTATTCGTCGATTTCAAATAAATACTAACAATGGATTTTGTTTACTAATATTTCTCGTGAGACTGTCCTTACTAATAATATTATATTAGTAGTATACTGACACATTTATATTTATTTAATATATAATATATAGTATGAGAATAAAATAATGATAAAGAAATAAATTTTTATATTTAAAAAAAATAGTATCATATAAATATAAAATTTGTATGTGTCTCAAATATCATTTGCTAACTTTTTTTTTTCCTCTTCGTTGGTAGAAAATTTAAGGAGCATCCACGTATAATAATATAGGAAGAGTGTAACCTAAGTGGAGTGGAATCCTCGTAACTGTTATTGAGTAGAAAAAACGTTGAAGTGTGAAAGCAGACACCATTATTATTCATCAACATGCACCAACAACCAAAGAGGACTGTGATGAGAACCTGTGCTTTCTTCATCACCATGTCCATTTTCAAAGAAACAAAACCCTTTTTACAAAATTTCAAACTCATCATCAATCATTTTTCTACTTTCCTATCATGCCAAAATGTAAAAAGTGATTTATAAAGAGGACTCTTAACAAAAACTTCATCAAAAACAAGTCAGATTCATCATCGTGCATTGCTTCAGCGACGTAATATGATTTTGGAAGAAAACTTCAAAATTAAAGAATGAGTGTACTTACAGGTTAATTTCCTTTTGTGAACAGACCACACCTTGGTGGTTCTTGAACCAGGCCTGAACAGGGTCCATTGGAAGGTGCTGTAACTGACTAATAAGGAGAGGAAAAACCACAGGGATGAGAACAGTTTGAACAAAGTAAGAGCAGAACTCATACAGATACCATCCCCAAACCTCAAACTTTGATGCCTCATCTCCTATAACTTCTTCATTGGCATAACTATAATTGGACCTAGTTTCTGTGCTGTTCCCATTTGGAGGTGCAAGAACCGATGCTTGCCCTAGGGCACCTCCACCTTCAGTGTCCGATTCCCTCATTGTTGAGTAGAAAGAGGGAATGGAAGAGGCTGTTTTAAGAATGCTCACAGTAACATAGGAACTGTAAGTGTTGGATGCAAACACAGCTGGTTAACGAAGCTTTCGAGGGTGCAGAAAAGGACCTTGTAAAGTGCAGCTGTTTTTCTCATCAAATTTTGTTTGTTGTGGGAACTGCTGTAGGTGTTCAATCATTTGGAAGATGAGTTGCGTGGAATTTCCGTTACATTAATGTTTAAACAAATAGTTGCATTCTCAAATTTTCTTGTTCCTCACATAGATTTAGGTCATGCTGCATCACTTCACAAGAAACAAAATATAAAAATATAACCACATAACAAGAGGAATATGAAATATGCTTAGTTGCTAACAACTGTTCCTTATTAGGCTTTAAACATTCTTCTACAAGTGAATGATTGGTTTTTTCAACTTATTATTATATATACTTCATTCATTTCACTCAGGCACATTTATTATTTTTCCTTTTAACCTTTACCAATTATAACTTGTAATAATTTATTCAGCATGCATAAAATTAAACTTCACAAAATCTTTCTACGAGTGAAATTATGTCCGGAACTTAATCAAATCATGATATCTTGTGTGCGAAAAAAGTAAACGTGATTGAGAATGGTAAATAAATAAAATGTAATTATAGTAAATAGTGGGGATACTTTATTCTAATATATAACGATAAAATTTACTTCAACCACTAGAATTTAAATCAGAAATATTGATGACATGTCCTATCATATTAGTTATAGTGGAGTGAATTAGTAGATAAAAAAATTTATTTTTGAAATTTTTTAAATTAATTGACATACATATTATTACTGGTAATAGGAATCAACTTGGTATTAACGACACTTATATCATTCTTTTTGTAGGTTGGAAAAAATAAATCAAAATAAACTAAAATATCAAATAAGTGTATCATATTATAAAAAAACTAAACTATTTATAAAAAACCGAATTCAACCACTTTTAACTTTAAAAAACTGAAAATTTAATGTTGCAGTTCAATTAATCGATCAGTAAAACTACTTCGTTGTAAAACGTATAATAGTTACATAGGCACAACACACTGGCGTACTCTCTACTCATTCAAACATTAAAAAAATTTGATCTGATTCGATCGACCGAAATGTGATCAAATTCGATTGAGTCAATATTGATTTAAATTTGGCCGAGTAGAGTTTTGCTTAAATTTGGTCGAATTCGGTCGAGTAGCCTCCTGATGAAATTTGGTCAAATTCGACCAAGTCAATTTTGACCGAAATTTGACCTTTTCGTCGAGTTAGCCATAACTAAAATTCAACGAAATTTGGCCAAGTCGATTATGGTCAGAGTTTGGCAGAATTTGATTGAGTCAGCTTCGGCTAAAATTTGGACAAATTTGATTGAATCGTTCCAGCCAAAACTGGACCAAATTCATACAAGAAGGCTCCAACCAAAATTTGGTCAAATTTGATTGAGTCAATACCGACAAAAATTTGACCCATTCGACTGAGTTGGGCACGATTGAAATTCGCCAAGTTGGCCTCAAATAAAATTCAATAAAGTAGACCATGACCAAAATTTGGCCAAATTCAAAAAATTTGGTCTAGACCGAAATGTGGTTGAATTTGGTCAAGTCGACCCTATTCAAAATTTTGAAATATTTGGCCACGTCAGTCACGACTGAAATTCCACTGAATTCAGTCGAGCTGACATTGGCTGAAGTTTGGCATAATTCAACTGAAGATTCTCCCTTTGCAAGTCTGGAAACTCTACTTGGATCAAACTCCAACAATTCTATCATTCTGGCTTTCTCTACCAATGCTGGAAACTCTTGTATTTCCAATGGCATAAGTACCTTCTTCAGTTCATGCCTTAGTCCTCCCTCGAATTTTCGACATCTCCATTCTTCTGTGATATTCTGAGTATAAAACCTCGAGAGATAATTAAATTTTACTACGTACTCTTGTACTGATAACCTTCTTTGTTGTAAGGTCAGAAACTCCGCCTCCCTTGCAAATTTTGCACTGTTTGGAAAATATTTTTCCAAGAACCTTATCTTAAAGTTCTCCCAATTCACAGTCTCACCACGAACCGTCATCAACTGTTGCATACTTTCCCACCAATATTCAGCCTCACCCACCAAAAGAAATGATGCATAAGTTAATTTTTGTTCTTCTGAGCAAGTTATTACCCGAAAAATCTTCTCGTTCTGCCTTAGCCAAGAGTCAGCCTCATCAGGAGTAGCCTCCCCATTAAATTTAGTTGGATCATGCCTTAAGAAGTCATTCAAGCTAGAATGATTTTGAGGTACTTGATCAACTTGTTGTTGCTGCATCTTTGTCGAGTTTAAATGATTTCTTCAAAAAGATAACAATACAATTTAGCATATGATATCAATTTCCTCCAAATAGTCATTTTCATCATAACCATTAATAGTTTTACTAAGAATAATAATTTCACTCCCCATAGTCCCAAAATACTTTCGAAAACCATTGCTCTGATACCATAATGTAACACCCGAATATTTTAAAGGGTATTACTGATAGTAGAGACTAAATTAATTTGATATCTCATATAAACAATCAAACTTTATTTCAATTACTTCAAAGTACAATACCAAACTTACAAACTTTAAACAATATAGTCTTCACCATTGAAATTTCAACTTATAAATTTTACACAACATAATCTTCCCAATACAAATTTATTCTTTTTACAAAAATCCCTGAAAGTTTTTCCCCGCATCTCTCTCATCTCTAAGCTTTTTCAACCGCATCTGCAACATTATCTAATCACATATAACATGAGTTATATGATCATAGTACAAACAAATAAGGGTAAGCCAACCATATCATAAAATCATTAAACTTGTAACAAAAATATTAAAATCAGGTATTTCTGCAATTGATAAAATATCATTATTCCGATGTCATTAATTCATCATTATCAAAATCATCTTTCTCATTTCCATAAATCTTACAAGTGTACCATGCTTACTCATGAAGCCTTATGGTCAGACCGCTCTCTGCCTGCTTCCTTAAGCCTCACTTACATACTATGTCTTACTTTCTGAAGCCTTATGGTCAGACCCCTCTCTGCCTGCTTCCAAAAATCTCAGGTGTTACTTTGCTCATACCAAACTCTCATGGTATAACTCGAACATACTACTCCCGGTAGTAAACATCATTTCATAAGTAATGATTTCTCATATCCACTCCAACATTTCATAAAAACCAACAATTCATACCCTCTTATCCACCTAACTCAATCATGTTCATTCTTTAATCATGAATTCATAATAACCCGTTTTGGTATCGATAAATTAAACACATTGCCAGATATCATGCTTCATATTATAAACTCATTTTGCCCATATCGAGTATAACTCAACATATTTTCACCGAACAAAGATCATGGATCAACCAAAATACATCAACATATCTTAGGAACTACATATTAAAGTCTGGGCTCAATGTAATGATAAATAAAATATATATGAAATTTTTACCATGATAATATTATGCATCTACAATCAACTTGTTTTATTTTATTTTCATCCTAGTAGAGATTTTTCTTTACCCCAATTGGTCACCGGAGAGGACCCAGATGTCTGAACGCATCAAACTCACCTTCGACGCCAGCACATATGACTAGTCACAACTGACTGGACCAGGCCAGGGCTGCTCTATGATCAGGGATGTGCCAACTCAGGTTTTTAAGGTTCCTCTATCCTACCAACAAAGGGAGGCCTTCAATAATTAACAATTTATTTATTTAATTTATCTACCTTGTTTTCTTATGCTCTAAATCTTAAAATGCCTAATTTTACTTCCTCTCACAACAACCTCAAACACTGTATATATATTTAATACCAATATACAAGCTATTACAGAACCCTTATTCCAAACCTTCCAACAAGATTAATTTCAACCAACAAACTCATTCAATAAAATCATTACAATAAACATCCATAATAGAATTCATACAAGATAATTATAAACAATTAACAATAATAAAACATTACTATAAATGGTCATAGAAGAATACAATATTTGACAATCATAACAATAATCTTAATATAAAAATTCATGGGGAAACAAGAAGTTGAATCTGGCAGAGCCGGTTAGACAACTTCTAATCCATCCATCAATACAATATAATTAAATAACAAGAACAATACATGTCTGGGGAAATAAGAAGTTGAATCTGGCAGAGCCGGTTAGACAACTTCTAATCCTTCCAAAAATGCAATAAAATAAATAAGTAAAGAAATAAATAGTTTGGGGAAACAAGAAGTTGAATCTGGCAGAGCCGGTTAGACAACTTCTAATCCTTCCAAAAATGTAATAAAATAAATACGGAAGGAAATAAAAAAAAATTTGGGGAATCAAGAAATTGAATCTGGCAGAGCCGGTTAGACAATTTCTAATCCTTCCAAAATACAATAAAAATAAATAAGGAAAACAATAAAATGTTTGGGGAAACAAGAAATTGAATCTGGCAGAGCCGGTTAGACAATTTCTAATCCTTCCAAAATAAAAAAAATAAACCACTAATAACATACAATTGACATAACATAATCAATATCACATTTTAAAATTTTCACACTTGGATATTAACACACAAAAAAACATATTCTCATTTAAAATTCAAAATCATACAGAAACAAAATACTCCATATTTAAGATTTAAAATCAGACAAAAGAAAAATATAGCATATTCAAGACTCAAGATAATACAAAAAGAAATACTCAAAGTTAGCTTCCCTTACCTCTATTCCAGACTTAGTTTCCTCTTCTCAAACCGTTCTCCGGAAACTTCCAGAATTTCCCCTCTTTAACTAGAATTTCCTCTAACTCTCTTCTCTCACAATTTCTCTAGAATTTTGGTGTAAATCTTCAGCCTCCCCCCCTTGGCTATTTATAGCCAAAAATTTTACTATTCATTTTTACTATTCATTTTTACTATTCACTTTTACTATTCATTTTTACTATTCAAAAATTATTTTTTATTCACCATTCTTATCTCTAAATGATTACTTCTACGTGGAGTGTTCTCTTCCATAATTTATTTTAATATTTTTTTTTTTTTTACTATTCACTATTCACTATTCACTATTTACTATTTACTATTTACTATTTACTATTCACTATTCACATTTCTAAAAAAAAAAAAAAAAAATCCTAAATAAGTTATCAAAAATTTGAAGCTCTCCCTCTAAAATTACTATAACTTTATATCCAAAAATTTACATTTTTCTATCCATTAAAATTATTATTACTAATAAAATGTTAAAATTTACTATTATAAATATTTTTTTTTTTTTCATGGATCTTACATTTTAACATACAAATATTTTCAAGGATCTTACACTTGGCACTACCAATTGTCGTCTAATTTCATTATCTTCACAATACTTTTGAAGCTCTTTTGGTGTGAAATCCTCCACAATCAAATCTCAAAGCTTTGATCACAAGGTCACTTTCCTTCTCAACATGGGCTTTAAACTTCTTGAAGTTCTCGAATACTTATGAATTTTCTTTTAAGAAATATACCCATGTTTTTCTTGAAAAATCATCAATGAATAGAAGGAAATAACTATTTTGTTGAGTGATCTTGGCTTGATTGGGCCGCACACATATGCATGTATAAGTTCTAAAGGCTTTTGAGCTCTTGAGTCCGACTCATTTGGAAAACTCAATCGAAATTGTTTTCCAAGTAGACATTCTTCACAAACTTAATTGGGGTGAGTAATACAAGACAACCCTTTCACCATTGTCTTCTTGGGGAGCAATTCTAATCCTTTAAAATTAAGATGGGCAAATCGAAGACGCCAAAGCCATGATTGGTCTTTGTAGCACATCTTTAGACATTATGGGTCATCACTTTGAATGTTGAGAACAAACATCCTATTTCTTGTCGTTGGCACCTTTGCAATGAATTTACTTTTATTATCTCTTATAGAAAGGTTATTATTCTTAAGTTGAATATCATAACCTTTCTCTAAGAGTTGTCATAAGCTCAAGATGTTGCTTTTCATGCTTGGCACATAATACACATGGGAAACAAATTTATGTTCTCCATTCTTTAGTCGGATAAGGACATTACATTTCCCTTTCACTGCCACCTTTGATTCATCTCCAAAAGTCATGTTTCCCTTTACTGATTCATCAAGCTCCACAAACATGCTTCTTTTTCCACCCATATGGTTACTTGCTCCACTATCAAGATACCACTGATTATCCTTGCCTTTATCTTGGCCTTTGTAAGCTAGTAGCAAGGTATTCTTGACACCTTTCTTCAACATAGTTGAATTTCTCTTCGACTTTATTTTTGTTAAGGGTTCTACATTCAGAAGCATAATGTCCAAATTTGTCATACCTTGAATTTAGATTTCTTCTCCACGACCTCTGTTAAAGCTTTCTCCTCTTTGGTTATTGTTGTTAGGCTTTCGTCCTTGTCCATGTCCATATGCACGCCCTCGTCCTTGTTCTTGACTATAACTTCGTCTTGATTGGTTGTGTATGTTTTCTCCTTTTCTTGAAGCAAGATGAGCCTTAAGGACTTGCTCCAAGATCTCTTCCTTCTTCTTTTTCTTTTCTTCATAAGCTTGCAATGAACCAAGAAGTTGCTCTATTGACATGACCTTCAAGTCTTTGGTTTCTTCAGTAATGGTGACAATATGTTCAAACTTTGAATCTAATGATCTAAGAATTTTCTCCATAATTCTTACATCATGTAACTTCTCACAATTTCTTTTCAGTTGATTAATAAGCCTTAAAACTCTTAAAAAGTAATCAACGACTAGTTCACCTCCCTTCATATGCAAAGCTTGAAACTCTCCTCTCAAAGTTTGAAGACATACCTTTTTTACTTTATCTGCTCCCTTGTAAGAGATCTTAAGCTTCTCACATGCTTCTTTGGCTTATTTGACTTTGAAAATCTTCTCAAAAGTATCTTCGTCTAATCCTTGATAGATTAGACAAAGAGCTTTCTTATCTCTCTTCCTTGAGTCTCTCAAACTCTTTTTTTGAGCTTGAGAAAAATTGTCTACATTCTTTGGCTCGGTGTGGCTCTTCTCGACTACCTCCCATACATCATGTGCACCAAAGAGAGTTATCATCCTTAAGCTCCAATTTTTGTAGTTGTTCTTGGTGAGCATCAGGACTTGAAAGGGAACTCCGGTATTTTCCATTTCTATGATGATCTTATGGCTCTTGATATCACTTTGTTGAAAGGAAATTTTAGAGGCTTGAAGGAAGTGTTTAAAATTTGGGAGAGGTTGAAAGATTTTGAGAAAAGGAAAAGCTTGTTATATTGAATGTTTCTAATTTCTTTTTCCTTTTTACAAAGTATACAATCATCCCCTGTTTATATTAGTGGCACATTTCAATCAATGGTTAAGATCTTGGTACCATAACATTAATCTAAGAACTATAATTCATTTTCTAGAGATTTCTAAAATATTTCTATAATTTTAAACTTATCTAGAAACATGTTATAAATAAAAATCTCTAAATATTTTTATAGTTCATTCTATAATCTTTTAAATATGATTTTCTAAAATTCAATTTGGAACTTTTTTTTTTAATTTTGAGATTTTATATTATAGGTCCAAAATATAAAATCAATTAATACTGCAGTGACATCGTTGGGTTCGTAGTCTATGGGAAGATTGTGGAAGTTGACACATGGAATTAGTTTTAGAATATTTGCTTGAATGAAGTCTGGAAATAGACATGGTGCAGCGATAAGTTTGGTTAGAATATTTTGTGGTTTAAGGCTTGTGTGTGCAGAGTTTTAAAGTGCTGTTTTGAGTATGGAATTTGGCTTGTTCCGGTTATTAACAAGAGCATTGCTATATAGCATGAAAAGGGATAAGGGGCTGTAATGTGATGCGAGAATCAGTTTGGGTTTAAGCGTGAATTTGGTGCAAGGTCTGCTGGGATGCAGCTGGAACATCCTTTCTGAAGTGTTTGGTTCATTAAAAATGCTGCTGGAAGCTAGTCCAGAATCTGTTTTGGGTGCTGTTTCTTTTTTTAAGGCATTGTGGTGCGTCAGAAGCTGTTTTGGAAGGTTGCTTTTGGAAGCTGAAGTATGAATAAAAGGGGGCTTGGAGTCTTCAACATGGTGCAGTGACCAAATGGGCTGGATCAGTTAACATTTAAATTGACGGTTGTTGCTCCCTTCACCACCACACCTTTCTCCCTCCACCTCCCATTTACTATTTTGCCCCTAAGTAAAATTTTATTTTTAGGGTTATTATTTTTTAATTTTACCCATTCACAACCTATTTCACTAGTAACCTAGTCCCCGTACATAAGTAAAATATTTTTCTTTCATTTTAACATTATATTTCTTCCTCTCTTTCTTTTATCGCTGTGAGATACTACAAGTTGCAAAGGTTGGTGGTGGTGGAAAGAATTATCAAGCAGTGTCGCTCTCGTGGTGCAGTGCGTGTGTTGTTTCCTCCAGGTGCGTATTCGAATAAACCTTCAAATAAAACCCTAAAATAAAAAATGTAAATGTCAACACACATCCTTCAACGGATGTCAACACACATCCTTCCACACATCCTTCCACACATCCTTCAACGAACGGATGTCAACATCCTTCAACGAACGGATGTCAACATCCTTCAACGAACGGATGTCAACATCCTTCAACGAACGGATGTCAACATCCTTCAACGAACGGATGTCAACATCCTTCAACGAACGGATGTCAACATCCTTCAACGAACGGATGTCAACATCCTTCAACGAACGGATGTCAACATCCTTCAACGAACGGATGTCAACATCCTTCAACGAACGGATGTCAACATCCTTCAACGAACGGATGTCAACATCCTTCAACGAACGGATGTCAACATCCTTCAACGAACGGATGTCAACATCCTTCAACGAACGGATGTCAACATCCTTCAACGAACGGATGTCAACATCCTTCAACGAACGGATGTCAACATCCTTCAACGAACGGATGTCAACATCCTTCAACGAACGGATGTCAACATCCTTCAACGAACGGATGTCAACATCCTTCAACGAACGGATGTCAACATCCTTCAACGAACGGATGTCAACATCCTTCAACGAACGGATGTCAACATCCTTCAACGAACGGATGTCAACATCCTTCAACGAATTATTTTAGGGTAGGGAGTAAAGTAGGAGAATTAGGTTTAAAATAAATTAAAATAGTAAAAATAAAAAATTTTAATCTGAAAATATAATTGGAATTAAAAATATTGAAAAAATGGAGAGAGAAAGGTATGATGGTGGAGGAGCAACACCCTAGATTGACATACTCAAGAGAAATAATCAAAATAGATTTCACTGGTCCAACACATTTTACTACTTCCTCAGCATGCTTCAATTAATGTTATGGATTAAATGTGCACTATCGAGTGATGCTAAATCAAAGCATGAAAAACCTTACCGTTTCATCATTTGAAAATTGTCTGTTTTAATTCTCTGAATTAAAAGTCTGTTTTAATTCTCTGAATTAAAAGGCTGTTTCAATTCTCTGAACTAAAAGTCTGTTGTAATTCTCTGAATTAAAACAGAATACTTTTAAAATTTTAAAAACACATTTTTTATTCTTCTCTAACTTAAAATATTTGGTTATGCATTCAATAAAATAAATTATCTTAAAACTAATTTCACAAAATTATCAAAATAAAAATCATTTTAATTATAATCAGTTACGCATAAATCAGTGAATAAAATAATTTTAGTTTGATGTTTATTTTAAAGTTATATTAAGTACTAAAGGTAAAAAGATTAAATAATATTTTGTTTTATAGTGAAAAAAAAAGGAATGAAGTTGTGCATTGGTATGGGGGGAGTGCCAGGTAACCCAGTGCGTGGCAAGAAAAGAAGGCCACAGAGCTCGGTTTTTCAGCTCTAAATTTCTACCTTTCAAATTCTCTCTTGTTTTATTTTCTTCTTTTATTTCCAATTCCACAACACTCAAACCCCAAACCCTAGCACAACTCAAGGTCTGTCAAATTTTCTCTTTTCCATTTCCATCTCTCACTTCTTTCCTTCCATATTTTGCTTTTTATTCAAAATTACTCTCATCCCATCATCAGTTTCTATTTTAATATTTCATTCTCATCGGATTTTTTCCTCCTAATGTATTGTCTAACTGTGATAAATAATAGTGAAGATATTCCAAGTGAATGTATATGTGTGTGCTTATGTATAAATAAATGCAATTTTTAATGTGACAGCGTTGATCAGATGGCCACCAAACGAATCAACAAGGAATTGAAGGACCTGCAGAAAGATCCCCCTGCATCCTGCAGTGCTGGTATGTTTCTCTGCTCTTTTCCGCTACTTAGTTTCGTTGAAAAAATATGATTTTGGCCAAGTGTATAGACTAAGGTTTCGAAGTTATGGTTGTAGTTGTTGTTTCAGTTTTGATTAGCAATTTTCGGTGGTTTCAAAAATTTTTAAATTGGGATAGAAATTACATTTTTTGCGGACTGCTTTTTGGTAGTATGGTATAGACTGTTACTATGGAATGGGTGCACCATTTTAAAAAAGGTCCGTGGCTGCAATTTCAGTCGCAAAGTTAAGGTTTTTGGTGTCTGCCACAGTAATTGTGGCTGCATTTCCGACAGTGATGTCTATAACAATCCACAATTTGTCTATACTAATTTTCAATGTGATGGTTGATTATTCGTGTTAGATATTTTGGGTGTCAGCCCACAATTGTGACCAAATTGGCCATATATGTCTGCTACTTCCGTGAATATCCAAGAGCATGAAAAAAGTATCCTTGTGACATCAATTTAAAACCTTGAACAATTGTTGGTCGATATTGCTCTTTGATGAACTTTGTTACGTTCTTTATTTATTTTTATAGTATTGCTTGACGGCTTTTTTTATGATTACTCTATTTTGTACATGCCTGAGACTATGCACTTTTAGGGGTTTTGTTTTTTTGTGTTGCTAGTTAACACAATCATTCATCAAAGTCTATAGAATATAGCCGACAGTGTGACTCTTCTGCTAATTCTGCTAGTAAAATAGAAAATTTTGAAGACTTCATCCCTGGTTATGCATCAATTGTTTTTGTGGGTAAAGAAATAAAATAATGCCATGGTATGGCAGTAAGGAACTAAGATAGGACCCCAATTATTCTCGTTTGCTTAAAACCTGTCAGAACTTTTGGACTGTTCTTTGTCCGTCAATGTCTGAATAATTGAACTTTTATATTCAGGTCCAGTAGCTGATGACATGTTCCATTGGCAAGCTACAATTATGGGCCCTGCAGATAGCCCATTTGCTGGAGGTGTATTTATTGTGACAATTCACTTCCCTCCTGATTATCCTTTCAAACCACCCAAGGTAAATCAAATTTCTACTACTCTATTCACAATTCTGTTATGTATATGTTTATATCTATGGATGCACTGAGACTGCTTTTTCTTGTGCTAACTATGAATTTTTTTTGTATCAAGAGTTTTAATCTCATTAGATTTTTTCATTGAAGTGTTGTAAATTACTGAATTTCAATTTAAGTTTAGGGTAATGCATTTTCAATTGTAGTGGATTGAAACTATTTGTTGTGGACTTTCAGTGTGATAATGTATCTGATTTGCCGATAAAGAAAATGTATCTGATTTATTCATCAGATCATTGGTTGTGGACTCTTGTTTAATTTTTTTATATTTTTAAATCATTATCAGTTAAAGAAATGGCTAGTGGTGAGTAGAGAAATTCAAGGATTTTAGACATAATCACTTGCAAATGCAAGTTTTTTAATACGTATTCATTATCTGTTGGTTAAGGTTTCATTCCGAACGAAGGTTTTCCATCCTAATATCAACAGTAATGGTAGTATCTGCCTAGACATTCTCAAAGAGCAATGGAGCCCTGCCCTCACAATATCCAAGGTAATCTATCTGATAATTTCTTTTTATTTATTAATTTTGTTGCCAGTGATATACTAAAAAATGTTAAAATTTTGTAGGTCCTTTTGTCCATATGCTCTCTGCTGACAGATCCCAACCCAGATGATCCTCTGGTGCCCGAGATTGCTCATATGTACAAAACTGATAGATCCAAGTATGAGGCCACTGCCCGGTCATGGACTCAAAAATATGCCATGGGCTAAGTCATTGGTTCATCTGCTACTTCATATTTTCTTTGTTCTCTTCGGTAGTTATTTACCTCACTTTCTACACTAGTAAATAAATAGTGTTGAATTGATTTTAATCAAGTATGATATGTATGTACTCTGTTCTATGCGAGTCCTTTGAACTTTAAAATTGAAAAATTAAGTTCCAGATGCAGCACAGTTTTCATTTAAATTTAATATTTTAAAAAACAAATCAATATCCTTGTGAATCATGTTAGTTTTCTTCAATTGTTGGAGAAAATGTAATATGATAATCCAACCCATGTCTCTCTTTTTCTTTCATCATGTGATTTGAATTAATGTAGAAATGTATGGATTATTATCAAGAAGTACATAGGACTGATTTTACGTTAGACGAAAGGGGGAAATAATAGGACCAAATGAGGTATGTATTATTTGGTTTAGACAGAAATTCATAATTAATTTTCTTAGAAATAATCGATATAGAAGAAAAAGAATGCGAGCTACACAATGAAAAAGGTAATGCAATCAACATTATAAGAAATGACAATATTCATACTTGTTATAATTAAATTTAAAATGAAGTCCTTGTCCTTCTAACATCTGTTAGGTTCCTTGTATTTGTCTCTCCCATTTTACTATAGATTTTATGTATAGGATTGAATTTAAGTTCTTCCTTTACCTGTCTTTATAATGACAATTTGTTATACTGGAGAATAATTTGCGTTTTGTGTATTTTTTTTCCTCGTAGGGAAAATGGAGGTTTTTTTTATGAACTTGTTTAAATTATATTTTTAATTTATAAATGCTTTTTATGACATTATTCATTTCATACACGAATAACTAAGATTGATATAATTCATTAGTCATTTTGAAGCAATTTTGAAAAGTACCTTTCAGAATCGTGGAATAAAATGCTATTTCAAAATTTTCATGTGCTTTTTAATTCAACCTAACAACAGATACCTGCATTTATTGTTTGGATAGATACAGAATACAACATTAAAATAAGGCGTCCGAAATGATAAATGTTTCGACAAAAAAGACAAGAAATAAAATTGTTGCTAACAAATTATTTTTGTTATCAATACATGACCATGAAAATAAAGCAATAAATAATATGTTAATTATTATTTTTAACATTATAACAATCAGGTCAATTTATTACTATGCCACCTATAAATAAAATATTTATTATAATATAATTGTTATCTGTTATTTAATAAGATAGAGTTGCGAGGTAGTGCAAGTAGAAGAGGTACAAAATAGGATAGAGAGGGAAGAAGGAGAATAGGGAGAAAAGTATTTGAAGTAGAGAAAGAAAAGGGTATATATGTAAGTTGAGGAGTGTATATAGCAAAAACCAGTAAATTTTTGGAGGGTAAGGAGACAAGTTTTTCAGAAAGGGTCCAAAAAGATGGGCCCTGAGTGATTTGAATTTATTTACACGGGCATGTCTCCAAAACCCCCTAACCGACGTTGACATGGTTGAGACACAAACTTCAGAACAACCTACCAAAACAAAATACAAAATCAATTCATAGATCAAAACAAAACAAATACCAATCTGTTCACATGACTATCTAAGATTTTTTTTCTATACCTTATTTTAAAAAGAAATTAAATTATAGAATATTTTAGTTTTCAAAAATTACCCATTAGTTTATGATAGTTTTTAATTCTTAAAGTCATTTTCTAAATTTTTACTATATATAGCTTGCATCGTTTACTTCTGTCAGTAACTTTTAAAAAATATATCTATTTCAACGTACTTTTTACACTGATAATAATAAAAATTATGATAGTAATAAAAGAAAGTCATTATCAAAGGTAATAAAAATATTTTTAGATAAAAAAAATGGTTAACTATGTTTTTAGTTCCTAAACTATCAAGCGAATTTGTTTTTAGTCTCTTTTTTAAAGTAAGGTACATTTTAGTTCTCCTCCTTAAGGAAAGCTTAATTTTGGTCTTCCAAAATCAACGGCGTTAAAAAAAAGCTGACGTGTCTAATGGTGGTGTGACACGTAATTTTTTTTCTGAAACTGTTAATCTTTCCCCAATCCTCTCCCTTCTTCTCTCTCCGACTCTACCACAGTCACCTCCGACGCCACCTCGAACACCTCCACTTGATCGCAAGTCGCCCCTTCTAATGGTCCTAAATGGTCGAACATCAAACAGGTTATTAGATGTATTTTGGTAGCTGTCATCAACAGAGGGGCTAAGACAAGGAGCTTCATCAAGGGGGCTAGAAGGTCTAGAAAATTCCAAGGTTCCCAAGCTTCATCAACATAGGGCAGGAAACTGAAATCAATGCATCCAGATCCTCATCCGGGAGTTGATATTTGATAACCACATGATGTTATCCGGGCCAAATCATTAAAACTCACAATTAATATTATCCGGGCCATTACCGATGCAACCCAGTTACCCCCCAAATTCATAGGAAACCCATGAGTAGCAGCCACAAAACTACTCGAAACATTAACAGCATTGCCACCGACAACACCAACCCTATTGGTAAAATTAGGAGCATGAACAAACCCAACAACAGGATTCACAGAGGGATTGTGATTATGAATTGGCATAGCAGGCCACACACACAACGTCGCAACAGCACCGCCACCTCCCGAAGTCACATTCCCATACCTCATTCCAACCAAGCCAGCATTAGAGACAAGCGCATGACAGAAAATCGGCATCGCGCCAAGAATCGCCATAGACATCGGCAAAACGATAAACTCTTCCGCCACACTCTGCGCTATTGAATTCAGTGGTCGCACAACATCGCCGCCAGGAACAGAGGTTTGCCAAACGCCATGAAAACTCGAAATCACAAAGAAAACCGCCAATCAATAAAACACGTAAATCGAAGAAAAACTTGTGATCTCTCCGGCTTGTTCGGTTCATCTCCTCCATGTCATCGGGCTTTGATCTCTCCGGCCTGTTCGAGACCAAGCAGAAGACGACCACAATGTTCACTTCCAAGTGTTATGCGGTGTCGATTATGGCCAAGATCGTTGCGGAGGCACCAGCGGCGGCTGGCCTCGTCGGTGGCCTGGAGAATGCATCCCGTTGAGTGAGGGTGTTTCTCGCACAAGAAGAAGACATAAAAGAAGGGCTTTCGCGGTCGCTGGCGATGAGTCTGTCGACGAGCGGCATTGCCAAAGACGCCTTTGGCTGACCAGAGGGAGGTGCTGGTTCGATGGGTGCTGGTTCGGTGAGTGCTGCTGGTCTCACAGAGAAAGAAGAGGGTGTTTTGCCTAGGGAAAAAGAAAGGCAACTAGCGTCAAGGAGAAGCTGACGTTTACATTGAAAAATCCAACGTGTAAACGATAGAAAGAAAATATGTCAACACGTGGCCAGACTTTAAGCACGTCAACTTTTTTTTTTAGCGTCGTTAGTTTTGGAGGACCAAAATTAAGCTTTCGTTAAGGAAGAGGACTAAAATGTACCTTACTTTAAAAAAGAGACTAAAAACAAATTCACTTAATAATTTAAAAATTAAAAACATATTTAACGCAAAAAAAAATTTTGAATTTTTTTATACATAATATAATTATAAAAATGTTTAAAAGATAAAAAACACAACCTCATAAATCTCGTGATCCTGTATCTCTCTTCTTGAGTGTCAGACTTACCTTAGCATTATATCTGTAACACGCGGCTGTCTGTTCAGAGCTATATATTTACTTTTTATACCTACACTTAATTTAATGTAGTACAGTGAATTATTAAAATAAGTTGAATGTATTTTTAGTTTTCATGAAATAAACGAGTTTTTATCTTTAAAAAATTATCATTTTTTTTAATTTGGAATAATTATTATAACTCTCTAATATTTATTATAAGATAAAAAATTTGAAAATTAAACAAACTCTGGAGACATCACTTGTTAACATTTTGTCATCTGTAATTATCACATTTGTTTGTTTAATACATAAATAATCAATGAATGATTAGCAGCTATCACATAAGTAGTATATAAAAATTAATTATTTTCAAATTAAAAACAAAAAATATAAGCATTTATTGTTATTTCATATAAGTTAAAAATATATTTTAGTTTAATAAATTGTGTGGACTTTTGTTGAGTTTTGATTCACAATCTGATCAATTATATTTTATATTTTGTACCAAAATGTTTATATTAAATACTTAAAAATGTTCTAAATAGAAGTATTTACAAGGAGGAAACATTTTATTATTCTTTCATTTTATGATAATTAATGTTAAAAATATATTTTAAATATTATCTTTTAAGCTTACAATACAAATGTTTTGTATCAATAATCATTGAAATTAAATCCAAATATTTATGCTATCATTTTATTAATTTTATTAAAAAGCCTTAGCGGTATAAGAATTTTTCTTTTCGTATAATCATAATTTAATTTGTTGAAATGTATAAAATGCTATTGGTTGTAGAATTTGAGTGTTACAAGAGATAGGATTGATTTTGGTATAGTTTAAGCTATTAAGTTGGTTTGAAGTGGTCAATTTGAGTTAAAGGTGCATTTTCTCAGGTTCTTGAGACTCTAGAGATCAATAAAAGTTGTGGGGAAAGTGTCCAAAGTCGTACTAATTAATTAAACAATAGTTTTTGTTTTAATCGATTATGGCTATAATTTAATCGATTAAAACTAACACTGTAGCTTAATCGATTATGAAATTTAATTGATTAAAACAAACACTTTAGTCTAATCGATTATGTCACTATTATAATCGATTAAAACAAGCAGTTTTGTCCTGTTTTGTTTTATGTGAATTTTGGCTTGCCTTAATAGATTAGATTATAATATAATCTATTATTACTACCAATATGTGAAATTTTGACCAATCTAAACCAAATTCACTTCTACATATATAATCTATGTTTTTCATTGTTCTTTTATGATCCTAAACAATTTTATTATCAATTTCATATATTGGATGTAAAGTATTATGAGATTATCAAAGTGTGAATGAAAGTGGTGGAAAAGAGTTCCAAGGATAAACTTCTTATGGATGGTTGTCATGTGTTGTAAATATGAATATAAAAAGTTCAGTCTTGGAGTTTATCCTCACATTCTAATGGTTATCCATTCTTAAGTAGAGATGGGTGAGGCATGTCGTGAGAACAGTAGGAGGGTCCTAGTTTAGGGTTTTACCTTGGCCTAAGGTGAGTGATAGTGGACTAACCTTGTGTGGTAGCTTGGGGTGGACCAACTATTTGACCACAACAGGTACACGAAGTGTCATAGCTTGATATTCATACTAATCCGGATAGTCAAGTCAAAGTATTGTCATGCATAAAGTGTTTGGTTGGTTTGGTGTGATATGTGTATCATGAGTGAAATGTTTAGAATGTTTAAATATATTATGAAATGATTGTTTTTCTAGCTTACCCTTTCTGTTTGTGATTTACTTGTATGTTCTCGTGCATTATTCTTGGCTATGATCATTTTATGGATGTGAGTAGAGAGTGATGAGTTGACTGTGGAGTATGCCTTGGAAGGAGGATCAACATAATTGTAGTCTTCTTAAACTTTAGATATGTATATAATTTTGTTATGTTGTAATGTATATAAAGTTGACTTTATGATTATGTTAGATGACTGTAAATAATTTTATAATTTTTGTCTTGTTAACCGTTCTTATTTTGTTAATGTGTAATAAGTTTTATACTATATTTTTAGGATATTATATTATTATTTTTTTTATTAAACTGAGTCAATTAGATTTGAAACTTACAAATTTGAGTTTTTTTTTTACCTAAAAAGTCAAATCGTTCACACAATTTTGTTGTAAAAAAATAGTTAGGTTTATGAATGACTTTTGACCATTGAAGTTATAAAAGTAAATTACTTTTAAAGTAAAATTCTATTTAATTTGATTAATATGAATTACATTTAATGATATTAAATCTTTCTCTTTCTGTGACTCTTCTATGACAACTATAGTATTATCGTTACAATTGTCATCTTTTGTGATAACTTAAATTAAAATTGATTTTGAACTCAAATAGTATGAAATTTAGTTATGCACTGAAATGTTTTTTTTTCTCACGACTTTTCTCTATTTTTATATTAATTATTTTATATTTATATTTTATTTTAAATTATAGAAGTGGCAATGATATCATTCGACTTTATTCTTTTATATTTTATCATTCTTTTCTTTTTTATGGTTATTAACTTTTATATATATTTTATTATATATAAACTTATTTTTTAATATATTTTTCATATTTTTTATGTTTTCTTAAATTTTATAAAATCATATATTTTATTTTTTATTTTAAAATACTTTTTATTTTGAAATATTTATTAATAATTTAATTAATAAATTAAAAAATATAATTTTTTATTTCTTTTAGTTTTAAATTTTTTATGATTTTTTTTTAATTTTATAAAAACGTTTAGTTTTAAGTTTAAAATAAGTATATGTATTTTTAATTTTAATTTATTAATCAAATAATTAAAAATATTATTATATAACTATGATAATATAAATTTTAATTTCAGACTTTTAATAGTCCGATGAATAATTTTACCTATTATTAAAATTATGTAATAATATTTTATTGATAATTTGGTCAATAAATTAAAATGAAATATAATTTTAATAATCAAATTATCTAAATATTTCAAAATAAAAACTATTTTCATATATATTTTAAAAAAAAGAATGACAAATTTTAAGATTGAAAAAAAAAATAAAAAATTTAATTCAGTAATGAAATTATTAACAAATATCCCAAAATAAAAAATAAATAAAAATTATATGATTGTATAAGAATTTAAGAAAAGATAAACATTTAAAAAAAACATTAACTATTTTATTGAAAAATTGTATAATATTAAAAGATATGCTTACATAAAAATTTAAAAAATAAAATAAAAACAATAAACTTTCCAATATATAAGTAATAAAGAATAAAAGAGAGAAACCGTATATTAGAAATACGACTTCTATACGTTATCATAAAAAAATATACCGAAGTCGCATTTTATGTTAACGTCTTCTATTTACAGTTTTATATTGTTTTTATTTTAACCTATAAAAGTCGTATTTCTAATATACCCTTTTTTTATACTTTATTACTTATATACTTAAAGTTTTTAGTTTTTATGTGTTTTAAAAATTTTATATAAACATATATTTTAATTTTGTATTGTTTCTCACTAATATAGCTAATGGTTTTTCTAAATTTGTTTATCTTTCTCAAACTTTTATACAATCATATACTTTAAATAATTTCTAACAATTCAGAATTCTAGAAACGAGCCATTTGAGATCGAAACCACGTTGACAAGATCAGACAGTTGATCACAAATCTTATTCAAACCCCTTTGCCAGTTGGTCCAAACTCAGGCTTGAGGTACTAATGTACATATAACCGTTCAGACATAGATTGACGAGACGATCAACCATTAATTAGACAAAAACATTTTAGCTACATGTTACCGAGTAGTCATGAAGTTAGACCAAACGGTCTAGTGTTAGAGGAATTATCCCTAATGTTAAACAACTTAAGGTAAAATGTGATTATTTCCAATTGGACGTAATTAATTTGTTAGTAATCAAGGACCCGTACTGAAATCTATAAATATAGGTAATAGATAGATAATTTTGCATTTTCTATGCTATTTTACTACATTGATACTTTTATAACATCCAAGAATAACGGACGAACTGCAAAGACGGTAGCCTGAAGACGAATATTCAAATCTTTTATACCTTATAAGACATTCAACTGTTGACCTCGATCCCGCACCTCTTATAGTTTTATATTATTTTTACTTTAACCTATAAAAGTCGTATTTATAATACATCATATTTTTTATTCTTTATTACTTATACACTTTAAAGTGTTTTTATGTGTTTTTAAATTTTTATATAAACATATATTTTAATTTTATAGTGTTTCTCAATAATATAGCCGATTGTTTTTCTAAATTTGTTTATCTTTTCATAAACTTTTATACCATCATATACTTATTATATACTTTTTTATTTTTTTGATATTTGTTAATAATTTCATTAATGAACTAAAATTTTGTTTTTATTTCTTTTAGTCTTTAAAAAAATTATGTTCTCTTTTTTAAAACATTTGTATGAAAATAGTTTTTATTTTGAAATATTTAGATAGTTTTATTATTAAAATTATATTTACAAAATTTATTTCCTGAATAAACAAATATGAATATTTTTAATTTTAATTTTGTAACATCCCAAAATTTACACAGTATAAATACTATATAGAAGAACTATCAAATTTTAATAAAATATAATAGTTAACAAGATCACAAGAAGATAAAGTTTCATTATAGTTATACAAAAACATAACTACAAATTTTACTTTCTATACAAACCAATTGAAAATCAAAACTATTCACTAATAAACTAATCTAAGGAGTACTCAATATATGTTGATCCTCCATCCAAAACTTGCGTTATAGAAACATCATCACCTTTTGTTCACATCACCAAATGATCATTGCTAAAAAGAAAAACTATATAAACGAACAAACAACACAACACATAAGAAGAGTAAGCTAATGATATAACAACTCAATATAGAACAATAAAATTCCATCATATATCACACTGCACACATAGCATAACAAACATCCTAATCATATCATAGACTTAGACTTGGCCATTAGGATATAGTATAAATGTCGAGTCATGACTAGTTATGCACTTGTGTGGTGGAACAACTAACTCATTCAAAGTTACAACACACGGTTAATCCGTTTAAACACTCTTTGTCAACTAGAGAAAAACCACTTGTGTTTTTAGTAATGAGATAAGTTTAAGAAATTCTATTTATATTATTGAATTATTTTAGCTTTAAAACACTTGGTCTGATTATTTTAAAACATCTATCAACTGTAATACTCTATTTTCTAGGTTCTTACAAATTCATTAACAAAATTTTTGAGAAAATATTATTATATAATTTTACTACTATATAAAATTATTCATCGAACTATTAAAATTCTGAAATTAAAATTTATACTATCATAGTTATATAATATTATTTTTTAATGATTTGATTAATAAATTAAAATTAAAAATTCTTATACTTATTTGTTAAAAAATATATTTTTTTAAATATAACTTTTTAAAATAAAATTGTCTAAAATTTCAAAATAAAAAGGAGTTTTTTTTATAAAATTAAAAGAAAAACATAACAAATTTTAAAAACTAAAAGAAATAAAAAATGTTATTTTTATTATTTAATTAAATTATTAAAAAATATTTCAAAATAAAGAATTTATAAAATATATGTGATTATGTAAAAATTTCAGAAAGCATAAGAAATTTGAAAATTGTATTAAAAATAAGTTTGTATAAAAATTAGAAAAACATAAAAGTTATAAACATGATAACATAATTATAAAATACGAAAGAATGAAGTCATATGATATCGACTTCTATAATTTGAAATAAATAAAAAATATATTAATATAAAAGTATGAATTTGGAAGAAGTGATTGCAAGTACGATTTTAATTCAAAATCAATTTTAATGAAAGTTATCATAAGAGATACTGATTTGATTTCAATGTTAATACCAAAATCGTTATTTTCAGTATGATTGATGCTAATAAAATTAAGTAGAATTTTACCTTGAACAGAAATTTTGACATGTTTCTACGATTTTATTTGGATAATTAAAAATCACTTATGATAAAATCGCTTATTTCGATAATTTATTTAAAAAGAAACCAGCTACGTAATTTTGAAATCAAATTCAGCTGTTTGATACAAGAACAAAAAAGTTGGAAAGGTAAATCCAAAGAAAAAGTGTAAGTGTGATTTGTTGTGTGCAATAAATGATGTCAGTTAAGCCAAATTGAGAGTGACTACTAACTGCCACTTTCTCGGGTTTCGGGGGCAGACATTGCCATCCACAATGCAACCCACTCGACTTGTCCCTCTCTTTCACCATTTCACTTCCACCAAACATCTTATCATATCCATCATCATCATCATTATCATCATCATGCTTATCACTAAATCTCTATCATTAACCATAAAACAGTTTTCAGTTTAATAATGTTCCAACAGACAGATTCCATCTTCAAAACCAAACATCATGCATGTCAGTCTCATATTTATCGGATGAAACCTGATGCAGCATGCACATGCAGCTATCTTATCTCACATTACCAAAAGCCATGGAAAAGGAAAAGACAGAGTTGTGTTGGAAAGAATGGTTTGATTTAAAATTGCAATGTTCTGGTTGGCATTTTATGCATCTAGAATGTATGCAGTAAATTTGCGCCAGTTTGATGTCTACATTATTCTTGCGGCATTAAAGATGGTAATTGACACTGCGCTATCATGCGTGGGGACTCCCAACTTTCACTTTCTGCAATTCACCTTTTATACTGTCTCATATCAGGAATGCCACACCAAGACAAATCATCGTTTTTTTTTCTCTTCCTACAAAAAATTCAACCACCTCAAAAAAACACACCTGTCTTTGTTGTTTAGTCCAATGGAATATGTTCTGGTTTTTCGAGAACCAAACAGCCAGAAAATATACTTTATATAAAACTTTTGGGTATTGTTTTTAACTCGGATTCTCGTCTTAAATTGAAAAAAAAGGTTGTGTGGAAGAAATTGTCGTTCCCTTTGGAGAGAGGGTGTCACGTTGAGTGGCGAAAAGTGATAGCGATACCTTGTATTACCTGACTAGCATTAATGGTGCTTTTCGCAGCATGCAAGTGAAGAGGTCAAATTCCGTTTTCATAAATGTCTCATCAATGCCTCAGAAACCATGCAGTATTCAAGTGTTTACTATAATGGAAGAACACTTCAATTTCAAGAACATGTGATCTACTTATGTCTTCTCTTCGCTTGGGAACAGTCAAACCTTTCAAATCGTGTTACAAAATATTTTTAATAAAGATTGCGTTTTTCCTAAGAGAATCAGTGATAAACCTTCATTTTATGACGATGAATTTGAAAAATAAATGATATTTTGACACAATTTTTTTATATTTATTTAATATTTTTTTAAAAAAAATACAATTTTTTATTTTTATTTTTATTTGAAAAAATGTTAAAGAAATGTAAAAGTATATTACCATATTCTTATTTCGTTACTCGAATGAATTTAGGTGGAAAGAGAAATAAAAATAGCAATAAAAGTTAATTGATATGTAATGATAATGTAGTAGAAAAATGTTAAAGTAATGGTAATTATAATTTTTTTAACCAACTAAGACGTAGGATTGTCAATTTTTTATCCCTTCTCAGACGAAGAAAAGTCAAAATGGCAGAAACCTTTATTTTCTTACAGGTCTTGTTTGCTTCATAACTTTCATAGGGCATTGTGTGTTCAACTTGTTTTGCTTCACGAGAATGTTATCAGAAGATCCTTTTCCCTACAAGCAATTAATATTTTTGACACTCAAGAACTAAATTTTGAAAATATTGAAATTTATTTAAAAAATTCACATCTTGCAATAAATATTTTTCGAGTATGGAAATCAGATATTATTACTACCAACATTTAGTTTAATACTTGTTTCCGTTGAACATAGAAGCCAGAATATTTTGCTCCACAATTAATGTTTTTAGTGTTTATAAAAATGTGTTAAAAAGTGAAAAATTGGAAAACCATCATATTTCCAAAAGTAGATATTAAAAAATGAAGGAGAAAATTTTGAAAAATATGAGAATTTAGGAACTCTAAATAGAAAAAAAAAAAGGTGAAAGAAAAGAAAAATGAAAAGATAGGAAAAGACATTGGAGGTGTGGGAAAGTGGTGACATATAAGGGCAAAGGAAGAGAAGACATGACACGAGGCTTGAAAGTTGTAACATCACATAACCATTATTTCAGTAACTATTACCCATTGAATTTTCCATCTAACTTTTCTTCTGCTGTAACTTAGTAGTCTTCTTCCCCAACCTCCCGACTAGATGGCTTTTTGACTAATTTAATGAACAACAACTTAGTAAAATCTACTACATAACTATTTCTTAATTAAATAGATTGTTTATAAAACAATTGAATCCAAGGTCAAACTTGTAGGTTTTTTTGGGAAGAAGTCATATGTGTTGAGGTTTGGTCATATCATAGGTGATTAATTTCACTTTGTTTGTGGGGTGACCTTCTCTTAATTCATGTTTTCTTGTCATGTCACTGAAAGAAACAACCAAGGTTCTATTTGAATTTAATAATGAAAAGGAAGAGAGTAAAATAGAGTAAAACAAATACAAATAAGATAGTTTTGAATTAGATGAAGATATAAATGACTAAAAAGTGAGATAAATTTATTTATTATTAATACATGTATTTTATTTATTATTTTAATATGATATTACTATTTATAATATCAATATTTTTATAATTAATTCATAATATAATTTTATCACTTGTATTGAAAACAAAATTGATTATGTTAATTTACACATATTTTCTTTTCTATTTTGTTAAGAAAGTTGCGGCTTTTCAATTTTGTAAACCTTGCATTTCCGTAAATTCTATTTAAAGTAAACTCAACTTTACACTGTATTTTCTTTTAACTGCTCTTTTATTCTTCTAGAAAATAGAGCTTGAAAATGGAATTATAAAGACGCGTTTGTTCTTCTAGAATTGCAAAATTGAGGAGAAAAGTGTGGATTAATGGCTTTTTTTAAGGTTTTCTAATAAATAACTATAAGTTAATTTAAATAATTATTAAAAATGAATTTATGAATAAATTACTATTGATTAAGTAAGTATTAATTAAAATAAATAAGTTAATATTGACTTAATAAATATAAATTAAAATAAATATTAAAAACAAGTTAGTCTTGATTTATTTAATGTTAATTAAAATAAATGTTATAAATAAATAAAGTGGTTTGCTAACTTATGTAACCTCTTAAAGTGTACCAAATTTTAGTTGATCAAAATATCATTATATATTATGAATTCTAAGTTTTAATGTTAAGGGTATTTGAATAATTTTTTATTTTTATATTTTTTAAAATATCCCATGTTTAAAATATATCTTTTTCTATGAATAAGAATTTTTTGTCAACTAAAATTTGGTACACTTTAAGAGATTACATAAATTAGGAAACTCATAAATTATCATAATTTAAATAAACATTAAAAATAAATGAGTTAGTATTGATGTAGTATATGTTAACTTTATATCAAAAAATAAATAAAGCTGACCTCAAATGATTGAATACTAACTAACATAAATATTAAAAATAAATAAAATTAACATTTTTATTTATATTTATTTTACTTAATATATATTAAACCGACTTTTAATAATATATAATCAAGTGTTGATGAAAATGAATATAAATTATATATTATATTTAATTTAATGATTTGGATTTAAAGACGACATTCTCTTCACATTCACAATTTTATAGTTTTACTATGTAAATTCCATTAAACTCATATTTTTATCCACATTTATAAATTTCCTTGCACTCAATGTTTCATTCACATTTATCTCTTTTCATTCCAAAACTTATTAGAATTACCAATAAAGTTTATTAGAATTACTAATTAAATTTTACTAGTAAAACTAGAGTGTAATTCAAATTTATTAACGAATTTTATCGACAAATTTTAAAATTTCAATTATGAAGGATTTTAATGTCAACAAATTTTTTCATGATAAAATATGACGATAATTACATGTCTTCAAATCCATTGATAAAATCCTCTCGTAATTTAAAATTGTTATTAACAATAGATTTATTCGTTGGTAACAAAATAGACAAATTTATCATCCAAATCTGATTAGAAATTATCCCTGACATCAATACTTTCTTTATCTTTACTTTTCCCTTTTCTGCTTTTACCCAACACACATAACTTTATGTTTTGTCAGTAAAATTTATTGACGAGGATTTTTCTAACGAATATTTGTTGTCAGTGGATCGTCGGTAATATCAGTTTTTCTTATAATGTTCACCTATTTTAATCTCCTTTATTCACAATCATCCTTTTCATCCATACACATATTTTACATTTTTTCTCATCTTCTTCATCCATATTTTTCTCCTTATCTTTGATAAGTGTTCAATTTATGTATTCTTTGCATGTCATTTTTACACTTATTTTGCATGAATTTGATAGAAAATTAAGTGAATTAACTCTCTTTAGATTAGAACTACATAATGGGACAATGAAATTTAGAAAAACTTGAAACTAATGATTTCTTGGTGATTTACAACAATTTTTACAAGAATTTAAGGATGTGCAACTTAAGTCCCAAGAACGGTGCTAAGTGCTAAAAAGGCGGTAAAAGAACCCTCGTGAAGAGGAAACCTAAAGCACCCACTTGAGGAAAGGCAATTAAAGCTACAACGGCTCAAGCTTCATAACTGATGTTGAGTGCTCAAAAGGTCGTTAAAAGGAAACCTTTGTAGTTGAATACCAAAGCTGGAGTTGAGCACAATTGAAAAAAATCTATAAATACAAATCCCATGTTTTCATTTTAGGCATTGAGTGATGAAGCAACTGAATAATGGTATAAATTTGTATTCTGCTTTATGAGTTGTTGATTTCTCTATGGTGACAATGGGACAATAACTTCCTTTTTCTTTTCGTTTGTGCAATTAATCCCTTAAATGTTTATACTTTCCATTGATTTCGTAATGCTTGTCTTAGGGTATACCTTAGAGTATAATCTAGTTGTTGAAAGTTGTCAGGAATGCGGTTTCAATAACCAAACTAACTAAATCAAACCAAAGAAAACTAGTTGCCAAGGATAAAACTAGGCATTTGGCCCCATAATTCTAAATCTTAATGCAGATATTGAACAAAACTTATGCCAAGGAATTACGTAAGTTGTTCAAGACTTAAATAGACACAACAAGAGGAATTAGAGAACAAGGAAAGTAATATCTAACCCCAACATTATCTTCAAACGTTGGGATATATCTAGTTAAATTAAACAAAGATCTATAACCATGGAGCAAGTCTCTAGGATTGAACCTCCATAAGGTTGCTAAGTAATTTTGTTGCAAGAGGAATTTGTGTACAATTATTTAGAACTTTATCTTGGAATAATTAATTTTTCATACCTAAATTTGAAGTATTTGAATGTTGTTGTATTCATTTTTATCAAATTTTCACCTAGATCTAGTCTCCAATCCACCGAATCTATATATTATCTATTATTATCCAAATTTCCTGAAAAAATCCCAAAATCAACTATCAATATATATTTACTGCTTTCCTATGGATACGATAACCCTTTTGACTATACCACAATTAACTTGGTTCACTTGCCAATTGGTCACATGACTGTTACTTTTTTAAAACTTAATGTGAAGGTGGAGTTTGATCACTAATGAATAAATCAAAAAATACTTTTGTGATTTAATCCTTCTGCCAATTAATCTTCTTCATCCACATTGTTCTCTCTCATCCATTCATTCATATCATTCCATTCACATTCATATCATTCATTCACATTCATATCATTCATACACATTCATTTACAGTCATCTACTTCATCTATTATAACATTTCCCTTTTCATTTATATTTATTGAATATGGAGGTATTGCATGAGAGTTTTTTTAGGTTACTATTATAAGCATTGGCCAAACCGATCAAAATTAAACTAATATTAAAAATAGATTTAATATAATGTTGGCTAAGGTGACTCTAAATTAAATAAATTTTAAAATAAAAAACACATTAGTGTCAGTCAGACCGATGCTAAACTACTTTAATTAAAAAAGCAATTTAAAAATTAGTGATAAATTAGCGTCGACTAAGTCGATCCTACTTATAATTGACCTTTAAGAGTTGACACTGACGAATTAACATCCATAATTTTAAATTTGCATGCGTGTGTGATGTAAGTCTGACACTAGTAACTATTTAGCTAGGTTTCTTCTTGTTAGTATTAGCTTTTGGCTGATGCTAAATCCATGTTGAATGTGCCTCTGTTATCACCATTGGCTTTAACCTCTTCCTCTTTTATCCTTCTTCTCTTCTTCTTCCCTTTAATATATAAAAAATCTAATTAGACATAGGGGGAATTTGGTGCTCAATGTACCAATGGATTTACCAGCGAAAATATTTGTTGGTAATTGAAATTATAATTAATTGACATAATTTATCGATAAAAGTGATCTTCAAATATGTTACTAACGAAAATATCTTCAATTAGAGGGTCTTAATAGAAGAAGATTCCCTTAAAAGTAAAGAGTAATTAGTGACAAAAAGTAAGGTTTTTGCTTACTTAAATGGTGATAGTTCTTTTGTATTTGTTGTTGTATAGTTAAAAAAAAATATTGCTAGCATTATACATAGTTGTATTTTCTTCCACCAAAACTTGTATTCATTTTTAAAGTATAACTTGTATTCGTTTTGAAAGTATATGGTTGTGACATTATAAATGAACCCATAATTGATTATTTAGGATTTGTTTACTTTAAATGATGGATTTGAGGGAGAATGAGGGAATGAATTTGGGAGAATTTGAAGGCAAAGTTTGTGTTGGTTATTTTAAGGGATTTGAAGGTGAAAGTGAAGAGATTTGAAGGTAAATTTTGTGAATAATTTGATGGATGAAAAAAATGTTTTAAAAGATTAAAATGAAAAATTACAATTTTGCTCTTATAGTTAAAATTAATATATTATTATTATTGTTATTATTATTATTATTATTATTATTATTATTATTATTATTATTATTATTGTTATTATTATTATTATTACTACTACTACTACTATTACTATTACTATTGCTACTATTACTATGGGTTGTTTCTACTTCTTTCATCTGTTGTTGCTTCTTCTTTCATCGGTTGTTGCTTCATCTTCTTCAACCCACCAATCACACAATCTCTCATGTGAGTAATTATTCCATTCGTGAAACTCTAGTCGTGAACCTAAACAATATTGTAGAGGGTGTTACAATCCTTTAAGATGATAGTGGAGCCCAAAACATTGATGGATTGCAAAATAAATCAGAAGGTTTTAAAAGTGAAATCACCGATGAGCACACACATAAAAAACTAGTGTGACGAGGCAGATGGATGATAATAAGTTCCCATCAAGGTCAAAATCGATTCCTCACACAGTTTTCTCCTACGATAATTGATTCTTTTGCTAGTTAACCTCACAAAGAATTAGTTCCCATATGTCGGAATCAATTCTCTTCATCCGGTAGCCTCTCATAGAAACTACATGTCTCCATCCCATGGATTCTTTTCATCCTGAGAATGACTACTTACCTCATGAAGATACTATGCAGTTATATTACAAGATGAAGAACACGACAAACTTCACACAACTTCACAACACACTAGAGCACTCTTCAAATACCCCACTCTTTGTAGGCTAGCAATGCACAATGAAGTAGATATACTTGGAATATCAAGGAAAAGAAAATGTTAATTGGATAAATGTAACATATTTTCTTTATAATCCTCTTAATCCAACAATGATAAAAAATTTGATCTCTCCCACAAATTCGTCGTGTTAACGAACTATCATCAACAAAAAGAAATATGATTCACATTCACTCGTCCTTACACGTTATAATACATCAGTAGAAGTGAATAGAAATTTAAAAGAAACATATTCAATTATAATAGGAAACTCATACAATTAATTATGGATATTGTCATAATGAATTAGATCAATATTTCGAATAATAAATTATATTTTTTAATGATAACTAACTATTTCACGTCTTTAAATAAAAATATTTATCATCGCTAGTTATATGATTTATCATATATTGTTTGATTTACTATTTGATTTAAATAAATATAGTGAAAAGAAATCTTATGTTACTAAAGAAAGAAAGAAGAAACGAACTTATATAATAGATTTTGAATATTTGTTACTTTAATTTTTCTTGTATTATTATTAGTGTTATTGTTATCTATATTTATATTTATATGTATATATAAAAAGGACTCCTTTTTTTAACCACATTATTTTCTTTTCAATAATTTTTTCCATTAAATAAAAGTGTTTTAAATTAAAATAGTTATTTTATCAATTTTACCTTTTATGTGATTCCTTTTTTAAATTTTAATTTTCTTTTATTTGATAGTTTTTTAAAATCAATGTTTAATTAGAAATATCCCTACAAAATAAATAAAAATTATTTTATAATAAAATTATAAAAATATTTGTTATAATCATTAAAAAATGGGAACACGTGTAGTGCATGTATTCTTATTAGTTATTATAATAATAATTAAGAATAATATTTATGTCTGAAAATATTAATAAATAGAGTAAATAATATTTATTTCCAACAAATTTTACCTCTTTCGTTTCTTTCTTTCTTTTTTTTCTTCAATTCTATTTTTTTAACACAGATTATTAGTGATAGTTTTTTACGTTAAATGATTGATCTCTTTCCTAAACGTTTTAATCCAAAAATAATTAATTCCAAAAGACATTATTAATTGTGACTCGTAAAACCAAATAAATAATACTGGATTTAATGTAAAACTTCCAACATAGAAAATATATTGTAAATTTAATATATGTATAAATATATATTGGATATTTATTTATGACAGATGAAAATGGTGTTCGTTATGAAAATAAATTTAATTTTGATATGTTATTATAAGAAAATTATTAAATAATAATTAAGTTTTAAAATATAAAATAATTAATTAGTATTGTGACTAATTTAAATATTAATTTATGATTAAAAGTTATTAATATTTAAAACTGTTTTTGTTATAAAAAATCCATAATTTAATTCTGAATTAGATGGAAAAATCATAATTTAAAGACATTTACTGTTATTTGTAATACCCATAAAAATGTTAATTTTTTTATTTATGTAGATGGGAATTTATTTCGTAAAAATTGATTTCTTTTATTTTTCTTAGGAGGTACTGTGAATTGTTTTAAGAAGTTTAAAGTGTGAAACTTGAAAGATTGGATTTTTACTATTGCATGCTTGTTTTCCACACGTGTCAACTTATAGATGTGCAGTGCCTATACTGTGCTATGCACAGCAGCGTGCTGGTCTACACATCCATCCATCACATTATTTTTTTTTCTCTTTCTCTTTCTCTTTCTTTCTCCCAACAACAAAAATAAACTCATATATTCTTCCGGTGAGATCCACAACCTCAACACACACATTGTCGTTTGCCATTAAATGTTGTCCTTTTAATTGCTCCTATGTATGCATGAACCTGCCAACATTTATACAAACACCACTCTCATTATTAACTTTCTCTTCTCTTTTCTCATAACTCTATTTCCTTCCTTTTCCATCTTCAACACTACCAGATGTCAGGTATGCAAATGCAACTCAACCCAACTTCAATTTTATATCTTTTTTTATATTTTTTATTTCGTAAGTTACGATTTTTTTATGTGGGTTGTTGTTGTTGAAAGGGGTGGAAGAAGGGGGTGGTGTTGAAGCTGAGAATTGGGAAGAGGAGAGAAGAAGGTCCAGAATTGGAAGCTTGAAGAAGAAAGCCATAAACGCGTCTTCAAGATTCACGCACTCGCTTAAGAAACGAGGGAAGAGGAAGATAGACTTCAGGGTTCCCATTGAGGACGTGAGAGACGCTAAAGAGGAATCTGCGGTGCAGGAATTGCGTCAGAGACTGCTGCAGAAGGGATTCATGCCTCCCACCCATGATGATTATCATGCATTGTTAAGGTCTTTTTTCTTTTCTTTTCTTTTTGATTCTTTTTTATTACTTTCTCTCACTTCTTCTGAATGGGCATTTTGGTCGGTGGTAGGTTTCTTAAAGCAAGAGACTTTAACATTGAGAAGACAATGCAGATGTGGGAAGAAATGCTAATTTGGAGAAAAGAATTCGGAACTGACGCCATCCTCCAGGTAATTTATTAAGGGTTTGACTATTATTCTAGATAAGGAATTTTAATACAGTACTTAAAATCAATAAATGATTTATAGTTCAACGTTCAGGGTTGGTAGGAAGTTGTTTCAACCTTCAACATAGTTCATGGTTTAGACTTTTGTGCTAGTGTAAATATTATATTTAGAAGAAAAAGTTGTGTTTTACAAAAAATATTTAAAACAAACCTATTTGGGTGGACCAACCTCAGTTCGTTCTTTCTATTTTTTATCTTATGATTTCTTAGTAAGGACTATGATTAGCGAAGTGGGATTCATGAATCAGCGACTTTGAGAAGATTAATGTGGAGATTAATTGTGCGGCGGATTGTTCGGTGGTTTTGTTTTTTTCGCTTGTAGGTGTCGGTTAACTATTTATTGGCTACCAGTTATGTATAGGTCCACACTTCTATTGTCAGAATCAACCATTAATAGTTATTTCACTCTAAAATTGAAGAAATAATTAGGTTTCTCTGCATTTTCTGAAATAGCTTTAATAAAAATTTTGACACAGGTAAAAATATTGGTAGATATTTATGATATTAATTTTGATTACTCAAATTATAGCCTGTTCACATTACAGACTGGCACATTATCCAATGAGTTTGACTTCTCAGGTTTGGATAATGCAAGGAGATCTAAGTTGTATCTTTAAATAAAATTAGTTGTTTTAATTTTTCTTAAAGCAGATTCGTACAATTGTGTGGTGTTTGTATATTTCAGAACAAGCATGTGTTCTGTATCAGGATAATATAGTATTGAAACATGACTTAGTTGGTTGAGTCTAATGGTGTTCTGATATTTGAAGGATTTTGAATTTGAAGAGTTGGAAGAAGTGTTGCAGCATTACCCTCAGGGGTATCATGGAGTTGATAAGGAAGGTAGACCAGTTTACATTGAAAGGCTTGGGAAAGCTCATCCAAGTAGGTTGATGCGTATCACCACAATAGATAGATATTTGAAATATCATGTCCAAGAGTTCGAGAAGGCTCTGCAAGAAAAATTTCCAGCATGTTCCATTGCAGCCAAAAGAAGGATTTCATCAACCACAACAATATTGGATGTACAGGGCTTGGTAAGTTGTATTGTGTCACTCAAGTTTTTCTCAAATTATGTGCCTCATCAATGAAACATGGTTAAGGTGTTTGTATGCCTTATAGTTTGTTGTACTTAATCAGGAATTTCTCAATTTCAGTATCTTCCTCGTTTTCAGTACGTTTTTCAATTTTTAACTTGATGTTTGTAATACAGGGAATAAAAAATTTCTCTCCTACTGCTGCAAGTCTATTAGCTGCCATAACAAAAATAGATAACAGTTACTATCCTGAGGTTTTCATCCTTCCCTTTCCCAAAGCAATTTGTTTTCCACTCATCTTCGTGTGTGCATTAAAATCATCAACATTCATTGCAGACATTACACCGAATGTATATCATCAACGCTGGTCTGGGCTTTAAGAGGATGCTTTGGCCTGCTGCACAGAAGTTTCTTGATGCGAAAACCATTGCAAAGATACAGGTGAAGGGTATAGCTTTTAGCTGGTGAAATTTCATATTCTTCATGAAATCATACTGATATTATATGTTCCAACCTAAATTTGCAGGTTCTTGAACCTAAGTCTACATGTAAATTACTGGATATCATTGACTCTAGGTATGCACTTCTCATACTGCCTTATAATATTTAATCAAATTGTTGTCTAATAATCTATGGTTTGTAAATATGTACACAGCCAGTTGCCAGAATTTTTAGGTGGGTCGTGTACATGTCCTGGAGAAGGTGGATGTCTTAGATCTAGTAAAGGGCCATGGAATGATCCTGATATCATGAAGGTAATGCTGCTTTGCTATCTCTTGTTTTTCTGTATTTTATGGGACTAGCATTGGGACGCTAATTTAGGTGTTCTGATTTTAGGTGGTTCATAATGTGGAGGGAACGTTTGTGAGAGAAAACACCCAAATGTCCAATGAACATCAGAATTCAGACTCTTTCTGGATACGCTCCCAGAAGGCAAGTCTCAATCTTCCTGACTTGGATGGTTAGGATTCCACATACAGTTCCTGTATGTATTATTTACAGCTAAAATTATATGTTTTTGACTTCCTTTTCTCACTTCCAGGGACAGTGCAGCGATACATCAACAGCAGATTCCGGGTCAGATCTTGATGATTCTTTTTCCTCCATCAGTCAAAGCAGATTCACTTTTCCTCGTTTAGCCCCAGTTCATGAAGAAGTTAGTTCCCTAACCTAGTCTAATTCATTTTTCTAACTCTTGTTCTTGAGCCTTTATTCATTCAGAACACTATCTCGTCTGTAGGTTAGAGTAGCAGATAACTTCCACAGTTGTTGTGATGATAGAGCTTCTGCTTCCGAGAAAGTGCTCGAAAGTGATGAATTTCACATTACTCGGGACCCATCACTGCAGAATGATGATACAGCGAATATTGCTTGTATAGAAAATGCAGAAAATGCAGGTATTTTAGTGTGATATTATTGGAGCATTTGTTTGTTTTTATATATATTATGTGGAAACCAAGTTGGAAACATTTGTGCATGTCTATTTCACTAGTAAGTATATATCAGTGTTTTCCTTAACTGGTTTACCCAAAGTTCATACTTTTTACAGGTACTTCAGTCAGAAGTTGGTTGAGCTTTGTTAAGGAAAAAGTGGAGCAAACAAATATCTTAAATATGTCGAGGGTGCTTATGTATTTTTTGGAAAGATTGGTGATGTTCTTCCGCAGTTTAAGATTAGAATTTTGGAGAACACAGAACAATATTTACCCATCTGTTGCCACGGAGCATGAAAACAAAAACCTTACAGCAGCTGGTGAAACACTTTCTGAACAGAATCTTATTCTTCAATGTACTCAACGTCTTGAGATATTGGAAAAAACATTTGGGGAACTTAGCCACAAGCCTGCTGGCATACCTTTGGAGAAGGAGCAAATGCTTATGAGTTCCTTGGATAGAATTAAATGTGTTGAGTTTGACCTTGAAAAGACTAAGAGGGTATTTCTTCATGCTTTCATCAGTTTTCTGTTAACTGTTCTGATTTATATAGTATTTATAATTTGTGCCATTAATGCAGGTGCTTCATGCTACAGTGATGAAGCAGTTTGAGATTGCAGAGCTGGTGGAGAATTTGAGAGCATCAAACAGTCAAGTAAATTGCTTTTCGGTAATATTTTACATTCCAACGTTTTATATGTTCCGATATTTTATAGCAACTTTTCAGACAAATGATTTGATTATGTTGTTTTTAATGATAGGTCCATATAAGAAAAACACAATGATGCTGTTAACTGAATATTACGAAGCTTCTGGAAAAAATTGTTCATCTCAAATCATCAAGCAATTTTGAGGCATCAGCATCAATAAACTTTGTAATTAGATTTAAGATTAATGGGTAGTGGTTTCAAGACTTTTCTGTTCTAGTCTTTATCAAGACATCTACATCATTAATAGAGAGTAAGCATGAACATAATTTTGTTGGTGATTTGGTATTTCCTGCCAAAATTTTCCTTTCAAATCTGTTCTATTTATATATAAAAGAATCATTAAAATTTATTTGATACCATTTATCATTTACTAATTTTATATTTGCAATTTTTGTACCCAACTAACCCCATTCCCCAAACTATTAGTAAATTTTGAATATTTAATTGGGTGTTAAATCCTCGGTTGATTGGATGTTAAAGATATATTGGACATAACATCTTCATGTGGGAGAAACAACAAAATAGTAAATATTTTCATTATTCATTTATAGATAATATTAATGAAATAAAAAATTTCAATTACTGATTATTAATTACTATTAATAGTAATAATAACTATTATTGTTAATGAAAATGTGATATTATAATAATTAATCATTGTTAATGTTAATAACTTGAAGTTTATGTGAATATAAATTATTAAGTTTAAACTTAGAAAATATAAAATATTAATAATATTTTAATATAAATAAATATTAAATGTTGTTCTTAAAATTTGATTTGATTAAAAGTTGTTTTTATTAACAATGATTTTTATAAAACAGATAAGTGATAATAACTATAATGAATTGTTGACTTAAAATATTTTAGTAACTTTATCTTTTTTTATAAATTTTTTTGTATAAATTCTTATGAAAACTAAAAGAGCTTTTCATTAATAATTAAAATATATATGTAAGGTAAATAAAGTTAAAAAACAATAATAAAATATAAACACAAATTGAAACACACAAAGAAAGTGAAATGATAACCATGAAATAAAAAATCTTGAATGACTTTTCATACAAAAGATATCATTCATCGTATTACCAAGAATAGTTTAAGTCATAAATTTTCACTCCACTCATTCATATGAATACAGTTTAACAATCTCATTATTTTTATACAATTTTTTTTAATCATAAGGCTAAAATAACAACATCATTATCATTAACTTTTTAGGTTAAGTTATTTGTGAATAATGTATTTTCATAGTTGAATTTATTCTACAAAGTTTTTTTTTTTTTTTTACTTCAGGAGCTTTTACTATCTAGTATTTGTCTTTCAAACTTATTTTGTCTTCTACCGAATTGTGGGATGTGGACAGAAGATTATCCGACACTCAAGTTACTACTTTAGATTAGATATTTTAATCAAAGTTGGATTAATGCAAAAGTGTGAAGTCAAATGTGATTAAAATAGTATTTATAAAGGTGTTTTGCTGATCTTGAACCCTCACTTGAATGAGTCTCAATTATGGAGTCATTGACCCATAGGTCTAATGGTCAGGTTACTTGTGACAACCTACGATCATTTTGGCTAAGTTACATGTATATGAATGTCTTCGGTAGGCAGAAATAAATATTGGCAGATGGAACCCTACTCTAGTGAGAAACCCACTTATCAAAGGATGACATATATCCTTCGGTTTGGGCAACATAGTACTCGGTAATCGACCATCAATACCCGCTACGTAACATTGAACTCACTTCTTCAAAGGTATAATCATCGGTATCTGGTAGATAGCTCATCCGTTACGAAGTACTGGATGATTATGGTGTGAGTTTTAATGATTATGAGGGGCATGGTACCAGGTATCCGGTAATCGGTACTCGGTAAGCGATATCTTATTGATGTTTAGTTAGCTAATCATTTTAATTGTATTTGATAAAGTTGAAAGATCTTCTACCACATGCAATACAAATAAATTTGCAATTATAAACTAGAATGGGACGTAAATATTATCTTTTGTGACTTCTTTCTATTCTTCGTAATTTGTGTTTTCTTATGTCACCTTTTGGAATAATTTCGATAAGATGTAAATTACATTTTTGTCATTCTAACCATTAGAAACCTTGAATATGATTATACTTATTATGGTGGAAGTGTTATAGTTTATATAATATGATAATGTGAATGTTTTGGTATAATAACTAATTAATAATTTGTATATAAATAAAATGATACGACTTATTTTGTTTACTAGTGTAATCTTATTTCTACTAAATGCTTTAATCAAAATAATTTGAATTAAATGTAGGAAAAAAAATTCAAATTGTCAAATGTAATTCATATTACTTTAATTTTATTTAAAAAAAATTATCTCAAATTTAAATATGTATTTTTAGATTTTAAATCAAAGTCCACCTAACTTGACATAAATTCAAGTTGAATCAAGTTTGTCCTGACCTAGGTCAAGTTAAATTAAATCAAGTCTAGCTTGTGTTGAGTTAACTTGGGTTTAGATCAAGCCAAGTTAGTTTATACTCAGGTCGAATCAAGTTGGGGCAAGTCCACATTAAGTAGAGTTAGGATAGGTACTAGTTCATCCAATTTGAGGTCAACCTATGTTTAATCGAGTTAGGCTATAGCCAGCTTATGTTTCGCCCCTTCAACATCAGACCAGGCCTCATCAAATCAAGACTGGGTTAAACTAGATCCAACTTTAACCTAGCCAATATAAGCCTAGAGTCCAAGATCTAAGTTAAGGCAAATTAGTCTCTACCTCGACCAAGCTAAGATGGTTTGGCTTTATATCGACCCGAGTCGATTTGGTCCTATATCAAGCCTTGTTACCTTGACCCTTGGTCGAGCCAAGTTGACTCTGTCCTTGGTCAACTCGAGAGTTGACTTGAGCTTGGTCTAGCTATGTTTGCTTAAGGCCTAGTAAAATCGAGTAAGCTTAACACCAAGATGAGCCAAGTTAGCCTAAACCCAAATCTATATGAGGCAACCCAGACCTAGGTATATATGAGTCAACCCGTACCCTAGTGAAATATAATAAGATTATATCTAAGTCGAGTTAAGGCAGACCGGAACAAGTCAACTTGAACCTAGTTTATGCAAGTTAGCTTGAATAGGTTTTCCAAGCTCAAATTAAACTCAGTTAGCCAAAATCTAGGATCAAGGCGAGTTGACCTTGGTCCAAATTGAAACGAATGGATTCAAACTCAAGTCGAGTTGTACTAGTTCAAGCATAAGTCGAGGCAGAAGAACATCATTCATTCAAGTTGAAAAATGTTCATATTTATCTTTTTTAGATCAACACACATTCAACCAACTTCAAATAGAATTAAGAAAGATTATGTTTTTTGAATCCAAGTGAAGTTTATATTCAATCAATACATAAACTTACATTAGTACAAAATCATGTCGAGTTGTATTAGATTATTCTTACATTAAGTTAATTCCACATCAAATTTAAATGTAATTGAAAGAATTGATTTAATTTAAATCTAATCTAATTTAAATTAAATTAGAAAAATATAGATTAATATAATATAATTCAAATGAATCCAAAATTTAGATCCAAACTAAATTTTGAGAGAGCTGATCTATAATCACCGCTAAGTTAAATTTTCGCTTTTATGGTGTAAAGAAGGATTTGTATAAAAAATTTAATACATATTACACGAAATGATGAAGACTATTACTTTATATTGTTATAAAGATTGTTACACCACAACAGGAAGTCTCGCGTGTTATTAATATTTTCACTGAAATCAATACATTAATAGTAAATAACAATGCGGACTATGCATGACAGAATTTATGAGATGTAAACAGTTTTTTATATTATAGTTTAAATTACGTAATTGCATCAATACTTGAAAGATTCGTTAGATGAAACCAATTTAAAATACAAAATTGCCCGTATAAATTAAGAACGCCATTTTGATAAAGAATTTTATCGGAATTAGACTAAATGTATCCCCTTAGACAGATGACGTCTTTGTTCACCAATTAAGAATGCTCAAACTAAACTTGCACCACAAATCTTCACTGAATTACATCACACATACTCTAATTATACTTGCTAATAATTACATTTGCAATGGGATAAGGACCTTTCATCTCACTTTGTGAATATTAGTGATGACACTATTAGAAGTTCCATGTCGATTAGATAAGACAAATTTAGAGAGTGAATGCAAATCTCACCTTACAACCCGATTTTATAAGGTTAAATTAGACTTAAAATCCACTTCTTAAAAGACAACCACAACAACTAAATTTGAAAATTAAATATTTATTAAAAGATGCCATATTAAGCCCTAAAAAATCCTCCAAACCCATAAAATCCAACTAGTGTGTTCTAGATGTGTGCGTCAAATATCAGATATATAACTATGATTTCTTATATACATGGACTCATTAAGAATGATTATCTGATAAAGATATTATTAGATCTGCTTATAATTTAAATGTATTTATTTATTTAAAAATAGTATAGACATCAAGTTTATAATTATTCTAAGTATGTCTTATTTAGTAAATAGCTAAATATTTCATGTTTAACAAATATTGAGTTTAAATGTGAACATATTCAAACTATATTTCTAAATGGTTTATAAAAAATAATAACTAAAAATATTCGTACATAAGCTCTTACATCGAAAAATTCCAAGACATATGCCCCTTTTAACTATACACCAATTTATTATATTGGTTCAAATAATAGGTTGATATGAAGGTTGTGTACTTTTACATAAAATTAGTGTTTAAAGAGAATAGGAAAGGATAATTTGAGAAGCAAAATGTGATCCTTTACACATAGAAAGAGATGATAGATAGAATTCATATGGTTTAATCATCCTGATAGTCTCTATTAGATCTTTAAAAGTGAAAAATTAGTATAATTGAATCCATGTCATTAAATTGAGTTAACAAAGTTAAATTTAAGTTGAATTATGATTGTAAGGTGAAATTTTAATTAAAATGATAGACATAAATAATCGCAATTGTTACCATTGTCACGTCATAATCTTTCATCTTTCTTAAAATCAGAAACCTATAAAGAAAACCATACACGACCAACTAAAACCCCTTCGAATCACGCCGCTATCACGCTTCCAAACTCAATAGTAAACTTGCAAAATCAATGCCCTACATCACGAGCTTCCTCTTCTTCTTCAATATCAAACCTGCAAAAGAAAACAATTGAAACAAATTGCAACTCAATCGTAAACTTGCAAAATCAATCCTAAGCTTCATCTTCTTCTTCAACATCAAACCTGCAAAAGAAAACAATTGAAACAAAAATTTTCACTTTTTTTAGGCCAAGTGAGAAAAAATATAAAAGAAATGACCTATTTATGATTAAACCAATTCATATTAATCTACGCTTCGAAACAAGTTTATCCTTCGTATCACATGAAATATCGGAATGACATTCATGAATACTAACAGGAAACCAGAACTAGATTTATCATAGTTGGAATAAATTCCACTATCTTTAAAGAAAGAAATAGAACCTGTTTGATGAAAATAGAATCTTTAAAGAAAGAAATAGAACCTGTTTGATGAAAAAATAGAACCTGTTTGGTGGTGATAGGAACAAATTTCTATAGTACAGAGTAGAAATCGACTGATTCCAGAAATGTGAAAATCGACTCTGTTTCATATCTTTATTTATTTTAATTACTTTTTTTTTTTTCTAAAATTGTATTTATTGAAAAAATTCTAAAATAATTATAACTCATTTAAATATAATTTTACATTATTTTTAACATTAAAAAGAATTAGAGTAATCTTCCTTTCCAATTTATTGAAACTTATTTTAATCTTATTACATAATCAAAGTTCTTATCAACTTTCACAGATTTTACTTTCGTATCTCCTTCACCATCACTTCCAAATCTCTTTAAAAAACAAAAAATTTTACTGTTTCATCTTCCTTCAATCATTCCTTACAAAAGAACACAACAAAATCCTGGATAATATCAAGCACTGAAACACTGCCACGTGATCTCCACGCAGAGCATTTTAATATAAACAAACATTATTTTAACGTTTTTTTTATGAAAAAAAACAGAATCGTTACCTGTCTGTTGCTTGCAGCAACAAACCCTAGGTCATACCGTGATACGTAAGATGCGGATGTTTAAAGGGATTTTGCTTCTGTAAAGCATATTTTAAGAGAATTTTCTTTTGAGCCAAAACCCGTAATGATTATTTTTTTTAAGTCTTCCATAGCTCTGCCAATGAAAGGCTTCTATATATAAAAAATAAGAAAAAAAATAAAGTTTCAGTGGCCACCACACACAGGATAGCACCACTTGTATTGAACTAAAGACAAAAGAAAATTGAATGATATTGCAAAACCCTCGTCAGAGTTCAATCAAAGCAAAAATCAATGCTAAAATTTGGGCAGAAGTTGACATGTAGACTAAATTTCAAAAAATGAAATTCGAAATTGTGCTGACAAACTAGTGTTTACAATAAGAATATTTAAAAACAGCTAAGTAATAATATATTATCGAAGCTAAATCCTACATTATGTGCTCAAACCTTAATTGTCTGACATCTCCCGAAACCTGGCTAGGGCTTTTTTATGAATAAGCATCTTGTAACTGTCCCCTGCCTGCACCTCAAGGCTAGGATCCAACTTCTTCTGTTGACTCCCAAGTCCTGCCCTATGTTCGGTGGCTTGTGCCAGGACAGGCTCTATCATTCCACTTCCATCCTTTCCTAGTCCCTGTGCATCAAATAATCCATAATACAGGAAACACCCATAATATAGAAATGTTAGAATCCTTCAGCAGAGATGTTGAGAGAACCAAATTTCCAGGGGTATCCCATCCAATTCCTGAGGTCAGTCCAAACATTCTAAGAAAAGAAGATATCTAAACTAGACGAAAATATTATCTAGGTCTAAGGATTAAAAAACTATCATATGTCCCTGAAAAGATAGAATTTGAATTCTGGAACTTATTCCAAATATAAACAAAATGACTACATCAATCTCTACCAAAACAACCTGAATAATAAAAAATAACTATGAAATGCAGAGGGAACGAAACGGTACCAATCCTTCCTGCCAGCCCATGTTGCGAAGCATCCTATTACCGACATTGTTTTCATCAATTGCTTTGTCTGCCGTAATCACCTCAAAAGTATCAACGTTGACATCTCCAACTACACGTCCACCACCAACCCCGGGAGGGAACGGCATTGGATCACCCTTCCTTGATGCAAAATCTCGGTCTTCAAGAATACATATAGTAGAAACAAATATTTTCTCAAAAAGTCAATCAACATAGTAAGCTACCAGTTTACCTATTATTGTCTTGCAAACCTACCATTTAGTTATTTAAAGCTTTTAAATATTACTTAATAGTTGATACTAAAAGATCAACAACTTGCTGCAACAAAACTTTTTAGAAGTACGTTTTGGCCAATAGAGTAATAAAATAAAATGCATAATTCTACTATATTTTAAAAATATATAACTACATGAGAATTTACATGCACACAATTTTAATCTCCTAACCAGGAAAGTTCCTTCAATTCCTTCTATGATAAAACAAAATGCCCACACCTATGATCACCCCAAACAGTAAATACAATTTCCCAAAATATAGGTAGGCACACGTCAATGCCTTTGTTCACATCTAATGAAAAACTAATTAATGCTGCCTCTACTCCCAGAGCCTTTTTCATCAGAGATACCAGGCAATGCTTTGAAATGAGTAACTAACAACTGGCAAGCAAACACTCTCCCTTCAGCTCAGCAGTTTTTTTCAATCAAAAGTACATCAACACAAAAGTAATGAAACTGAAACCCATTATAAATTAAGTAGTCTTACTTGAATCCCCAATGTCAAGGTCAGCCAAATCATTTCCAACTGAAGATGATGAGCCATACAAACTCCTCCTCTCAGCTGCACGATCCCGGTAAGTTGTCTGAGGTTGTTCCTTGTGAGTTGAAGCAGGAAGAGGCATTTCTGAAAACCTTCTTCGCCCACTTCCAACTGTAGCAGGCGGTGTATATGAACTCAGGGCAGACACATCTGTTCTAAAGGGAGTAGCAACCGTCTGTGGATCAACATTTGCTGAAGATGAACCATGCATAGATGATGCAACAGATGTAGAACCTGAATAACTATCTGATTTAGCAACCCCCCTTCCTGAGCCCCTTATGACCCCCATCACAGTCCCTCCAAGACTATTACTAACCGGCCGTGGCTGTGCCTGAGAATCAATAGCAGTAACCTGGGCAAGAGTTGTGTGAATTCCTGGATTAGAAGCATTAGTTTCCCTTACCATAATCTCACTTTTTGACTTATTCTTAGCAGAATGCCCGGCAGAATATGACCTATCATCAGCTGAAACAGAAGGCTGATTGTCTTCCAGAGCCACTCTAGTAGCCTGTCCCTCATGGCTCCTCTGCTTCCACATTGTTAATACATTGTTCATTTTTTTCTTATTTGCCAGAATGCTGCTCTTTGATGCAAGCTTTATTTCCTTTGATTTTTCCTTTTCTTTCTTCTCTGCAGCTAAAGCTGCTGTTGCTGCAGCCTGGACAGCATCTGCCAACGAAGCTGGCTTCTCAACCGATATAACAGTAGTAGCTGGTGCAGAAATGACCTTTTTACTTCCAGAACCATCAGATGTTTTAGAAGGTTCAGACTCATTATTAGGTGCTTTATTCTGATTTTGATCAGTGCAAGGTATATACTGCTGAGTTTGGTTGTCATATGAATACCAAATCCCATTATTACCATCATAGTAAAGACCTACATATGACAAGAGTGTAGAAGATCAAAAATAAAACATAAGGGAATACTACAATTTTTTACAAGTATATTAGTGTTTCCAAGTCTTGATGCTGATAAAAGAAATAGGCTAAGCCACACATGCAATCTCTATAAGCAACAATTTCCATAGCACAGTGCTAGCACACTAGTTAGTTAGTGAGTGAGTATTTGTGCAACAGAGATGGAAACATACTAGGTAAATGGGAGATAACAAAATTTTGCAGCCTAATCTTGTCTAACGGAGCTCAATTACATAATAAAAGGAGATAAGTAAATACAGGAAAAGCAACAGCCCAAAAATTGACTAGCACTACTGCATCAATAAATGTAATCGTAGAATTCACTTCAACATGCACGTTTTAGGTAATCTCCAAACCTACTTTGGCTAATTAGAAAAAGGACCCCCATGATGGAAAAAGTCTAGAGAATTACTTATGAAGCAAACAAAAATGCTTTGAGAAACTTTAAGATAATCATAAGCTTTTCTCTTATTAACTCAACCAATATTCATACCAGTATTTCCGTCATAGTAAAAGCCAGAAGCAGCATCATAGTAATAACCCGATGCTTCATCCCAAACAAAGCCCGATTGTGGAGCACCAACTTCTGTGCCAGGTTGCTCTTGACCAGTAGATAGTTTGTCGTCTGGGTTATACTCTTTTGGAGCCCATCCCACTGAATCATACTGAAGATTGTCGAAAAGCAAAAATACATAGATCAAATTTATAATAACTTCACAGCATATCAGAACTATAATTATGAACACAACTGCAGTAAGAAATAATGTGGAATATTCAAGGAAATCAGAAATATCTCGTGAAAGAAATACCTCTCTACAGTCAAAGAAAATCAGTGACAATAGACATACAGTAACACGGGAAAAATTAATTACCTAGGAGCTGTACTGTACACCAAAATTAGGAACCAGCTTAAAAAAGAAAAAATATCAAAGCTTTAAGGAAATTATAACTCACTGTTCACGTTTTCCTAATTAGTGACGCAGACGCTTCAGACCTTTTACAAAACCAACTTTTAGTCTGGTCGAACATTATTTAGAAACAAAAGATTTTTCACAACCTGTGCCATTCTTTTTTCATGATAAGGCAGAATCCCTGTTATTTTCCACCAGATTCTATATTAATTGATATTATTATTATTATTATTATTAGTATTAGTATTATTATTATAACTTATAGCTCTTCAACAATAAAATAAGGAAGTTTGAACTAATAAATCATCCTCAAATAATACAAGCACTAACATGGCCTAACATGACAAAATGATATGAAATTGTCAATATTCACCTTTCACAATATAGAATGTCTTCAACCGTTTATAAACCACTACACAAAATTTATACACAGAAGAATAAAACACCTGCTGGGCAAACGTTGCAGCTTCAATAGCAGCAGCTGCAAGACTGCTCGATTGGGACGTTCCTGATGTTCCTGACCCAGGGCCCAGGATACTTTTTGCATATGCCACTCTTAGAATCTGCCCATTCTTTTCAAGCATAGTTCCATTTGTTGCCTCAAGGGCTTTGGTAGCATCTTCCACCTAAACAAAAATATTGTCACATTAATATCTATCAAAACACCTATTAACAGTTAACTTCTCTTGTCGGGCTTCTTCCCTCTCCTTTTCATCTAGGAAACAACAAATGACTAAAACGTGAAAATGAATGGTATCATTCCCAAAGACGAAACACAGACAGATAGCTATTACTAAACTAAATATAGACAAATATAATTGGACCAACTTGAGTGAGTAATTACTTAAGCACTTATTCAACGAGGTATTGTTACATCAGAGCTTATTTTGATAAACTTTGAGCTATAAGTTTATTCACAAACTTATTCAATAAGCACTTACTGATAAACTTTGAACAAGTTTCTAAAAATAAGATAAAAAGAACTTGTTCTGATACGCCTTTCCAAGGAGTTTATAGAAGAGTCATAAGCCACCTCCATAAGTCCAAACAAGATCTTCTATACATCCCTTTATCTAACACTCAAAGTATTGCTTAGACAACAAAAATATTCAACGAACACTTCAAACAAATGAGTCATTTCAATCAACGAAACCAACAAAATCCAGCAAAAGAAGATGTACACTCACTCTAGACTGTTTTACATAAACACTAGATGACATTTAGGAAGAAGATATCATCAAATGATGTAAAAATGGCCATTTAACTGAGTAATGACACGAGCATTCCAAATGCACTCGTCTTGAGTTCTTATTAATCATTATGTTGTGTGACAATATTAACCTTTAAACACCAGGGAGACCGTGAAAGACAGACTACTACAAAAGTATGCAACAAGAATTGCTCAATTATTAATCATGAGTAGTACCTACCGAATAAAAGTGTACAAATGCAAATCCCCTTGAGACATGAGTGAATTTATCTCTCACAAGACGCAGATCCTGTAATAGATAACAACACTCCTTAGCATACACATGAAAAAATAAACAGCAAACCTGCCCCTCCGATGCATAAAAACAGTCACAGGTTTGATTCGCTAGCTCATGTATTTAGCAATCAAACCTTAATTGGAGCATGTTTGGAAAACTCATAGCGGAGCATTTCCTCGTCAGCATTTTCATCCAATCCTCGGACAACCAAAACATGAGTTGGACCTGATTGTAAATATACTTACCAATTACAGAGCATTAATAAAACAACAATCTCTAGAACAGGAATTATACAAAAACTTACCAGCTTCCAAACCTTTTTTTCCGGTAGCTGCTGAATTTGATAATGAAATGTCTGCTGCAGGAGCATCGTCAGTTCGAGGCTCATTACACTGCAGTAAGAAGAAAAGAGCACTGAACCAATTCAATGTCCGCACATATGCACACATACTTATACCAGAACTGAAAAATCGGTGGCTACTCTAAATTAATCATCTAAAGCATTAAGAACGCAGAAAGTCTACAATTCAATAGTAACAAGATGCAAAAATGATGCCCAAAGGATTATGAACCTGATAGCAGGATGTTCGGCGTGCAAAATTTATGTAGCCACATACAGTGCACATCCAATCAGATGGAACCGTAATGCTCTTATAATTATGACCTGATTTCACAGATCCATCCGGACCAGGACCTCCAGTTGGCTTGCTACTGCAACAAAATATAGCTCAAAATGGTAACATCGATTAGATTATTGTAATTAACAGTAACAAGATAAAACTGAAAAGTAAAACCAATTGGCAAAGCCCTAAAGCTGACAACATACCTATATTCAAAGAAAAGTTTTCTGCCATCGACAACAAAACCATCGTCTCCTAGTTTGTCCATCATTCCTTGTGCAGCTCCCTAATCCATAATAATTTTACTATATATAACATTCATGAAAACATAACATATATATAAATTAGAAAATAAACATGATATATACCACAGAAGGAAAATCTATAAATGCAAATCCACGAGAGACTCCAGAATTTCTCTCCTTTATAACTCGAACGTGACGAAGGGGCCCCCATTCAGCCTAAAATTATATAAATGATGATACCAAAATTAAAAAAAAAAAAAAAAAAAAGATCATCAAAATCTACCAGAGTAACTGATGAAGCTCAACAAAACAAATTAAGTATGACATACAAGGATTTGGTATAGATCTTCATCGGTTGTCTTCTGCGAAAGACCTTTCACTACAACGGTTGCAGATGGGGCCTATGAAAACAGCTTTTACTTCCAATTGTTCAAAAGTAATAAGATAATCACTGAAAATATAAAAGGAAAGAACTATTCAGCACATACCACAGAATAATGTTCGCGCTGTCGTTTATCATCGCGATCCCGACGTCTTTCACCTTTATCATATCGACTCTCAGTATAGCTACCTTCCCTATAACTTCTACCATGGCTTCGACCTCGAGGGGACCTCGATCTTGGATGGTCATCTCCACGAGACTGAGACCGGGAATGAGAATGGGAGTGAGAATGGGATCGGGATCGAGAACGTGAGCGCGAACGAGAATGTGATCGTGAGCGTGAACGCTCATGCCTCCTACGTGGACTCAGTTCTCCTTCCCGACTATGACCTCTCTTATCACGTTCCCGATCACGTGATTCGCGTCGTCTCCAATTACTGTCTCTTCTACTACCTCTTTCATAGTCAGAATCATAACTATGCCGACCATGATCATAATCCCTGTCATGGCTATCCTCCCTACGATGATGAGAGGAAGCCCGGGACTTGTAGTCATAATCTTCATAGGCATAATCATCACGTTCATGTCCTGAAAATCTGGCAGGCTTATCATATCCTCGGTCACCATAGTTTTCAATGCCAGTATAGCCATCCCGAAACCTTTCATATTCTGGGTAGGTGTCAATCTCACGATCCCTGAAACCATCTATCTGATTATATGATTCATGATAGGGCCTCTGAAAACGTCTAGATTCCCTGTCAAGAGGATAATCTTCATCATAACCTCTTCGTTTGGATTGACTCCAGTGGCCAACAGGAGGTGGTCCCGGTGGCAGGTAGGCCTCCCTATCCAAAATGTCAGGGTGGAAATTATTTCTCTGGTAAACTGGATCCCTTGGATATCTTTCATCAAGAAACCTTCTCTCATCATAGGAACCACCGACCCTGCCAAAAATATGGGGTAAAATGGGAGGAAAGAAAAACTAAAGTTCGATACAGCACAACAATATAACTAGATGAACATTTTACATAAAAAAACACGAGAATATCTCAACTATACAATCATGAGGTACATACCACAACACCAACAAATTGGAAAAAAAAAAATCCTCAAAGACACAATCTTTTACCCCACAGGTTTCATATTACCGTAGTGATGATGATGATAAGCATCAAGCAGTTGCACTCACCGGAAGTTGGGCTCGTGGACGGCGCCGTATCCCTCAAGAGCCTGTGGATTCAAGAGAATAAGCTGTGTCAGGAACAAATAATCAATGGGACGAGGGTTAGGCAAATGGAGTCCATATCTGACTGCCCCCACAGCTAGCTTTCTTTCACAATTCTCCGATAAAAAATCAGATTGAAACCCTAATAGTAGTTTCTTTGAATAATGATCCCCATATTCCATATAGGTGAATTATTTAAGGAGGAAACCACAATTACGCTGTTATTATCCCAGCCTTGATGCAGAGCATAGCGACCAGGATCCATATCTTGCCAAGCCCACCGTTCCTCTCTCTAGCAATATGTCTCAAAGTCAAAACCTTTCTCTCTCCCTGTAATATATGCACAAACAGATTCAGTTATCCACCATGAACCAACAACCTTTACCACCTCCTGGGCCCTCTCCTCCAATCCAACAATTACCGTCTTCCAAATCCTCGCTTTATCGACACATCAAGAAATCCATCACCTCTAAAACTATTTTCACAATTAATTAAACATTCCAATATTCGAAAACATAAAGAGTAAAAATTCATGAACCCACAATCTGAAAAAATCCTACCGATCATCCAGACAGTTGAAAACAAATAACGCTACGGTTAGGGTTTTTACCGATGGTTGTGGCGGATCTGGGGTTTTGGCGGCGCGCAGATTGCAGAACGAAAAGACGATAAATGTGAGCACTTGAATTGGATTATGGATGGAAAGAAGAGGGATGAATAGGAAGTAACGAGACTCTGAGTTACATCAATGAACGAACGAAGGTTTCATCTCAAAATCCACCACGACCAATTTATAATTTGTAATTAATAATTAATAATTAATTCTTAATTTCTTTTATCTCACACATCTCAATATTGTAAAACCATCCATGGGATATTCTTAAACCACGTGTTTATCTCACCTCAATTGCCACTACTGCGTGTCTCGCGCATCTCACTGTTGTAAAATCTAATAGGAATGTCATCCAGTTTTGTAAATTAAGGAATTAAATTATTAGATAAAAATAAGTTTAAATATTTTTTTTAATCTGTGCAACCAGTTGTTTTTTATCGGGTTAAATATGTTTTTAGTCCCTAAACTCTTGACCGTTTCTGGTTTTCGTTCCTGTTTCAAAGTAAGGTACAATTTGATCCTCATCTTTTTCGAAAACGTTCGTTTTAGTCCTCAAAAACTAAACACTGTTTAAAAATTTGGTCCTCATTTAGCAACAAATGAGGACTAAAACCAAAATTCCGAGGACTAAAACGAACGTTTCGAAAAGAATGAGGACCAAATCAGAAACCACCAATAGTTTAGGGACTAAAAACATATTTAACCTTTTTTTATCTTTTAAATTTAAACTTAATTCCAATTTGAACTATATTTCTATTTAAACTAAGTAGTTCTTTTTCTAAAAATCTCTCAAATCTTCTTTCTAGTAGTATTTGAGTTTAACATTGGTTGACTCAACAAATTTGTTGATTATTAAGTTAATGTTAGTATTATTTAATATATTGTTTTAGATTTATAATATTTTAAATATTTATTAACTCTTTCTATTTATTAATAAGAAAAGTTATCTCAAATTGCAATTGGTTATTAAATTTGATTTGTATATTAAATTAATGATTTATGTATTATATTAAATTATGGATGTTAATTATTATTTTAAATTAGAACTTAATAATGATTTAAAAAAGGTTAAAAAGAGTCTTATTGGTTATTTTGAACAAATTTGTTTCTTTAAAATATAATCCTATTTTAAATTTGTAATAATTATTAGTTTTGGAAGTGTTAATAAATAGACTTTAAATCTAACTTAAATATACAAAATTAACTTGTAAGGTAAAATTTGCACTCAGATACATACAACAAATTGATCACATTTGTAGTTGTAGAGTTCCAACATGTTTTTCCACACCGAAACATAAACTCGAGTGTATGACTAGACATTAATGAGTTATTTGATAACGATCCAATAGTGGGTGAGTAATAGAACCAATAAACAACAAATTTCACAAGATATGTTTTCATGGCTAAAAAGTGAAATAAGTTTTAATGAGTATAAAAGTGTCTAAGTAAATCGTATAAAGCAATAAAGCGTAAAAATCTATCAAGTGAAATATATTTTACAATAGGTATCGTCTAAAGGACATATGCGCAAAACAAAATGATGCACCTTTAAGTCTTAAGGACAACACTTCACCCTTGAGAAAAGATGTAATATTAAATATTGATATCTCACAATTAATCAGTGCTACAAGAAGAGAGAGAGCTAAAACAAAAACATCGTTTAATGACTATTAGCTCTAAATAATAAAGACACAATCTCAAAACTATAATAAATGAAAAATGTCTTATAAATTATATCATTTGATGAAAAGTGTGCCAATTTTTATGTATCAAATTACTTTTCATTTATAAGTGTTTAACGCTTCACAACGAATAATAATATGTTTTATATTGTCTAATATTATTTGAATGATATGATTAACTAGTATATTTATTAGTGACACGTTGTATGATAAAATGTTTTTAACATGTAATGCAAGATAACGTTCATAAATGATCAAAACATTTAATGTCATTTAATGCACGTACTGTAAAAATGTCATTCTACTTATATACTTTGTTCTCGTTTAATGTGCAGATCATAATTACACAATTGATTAATCAAAAAACTCCATACGTGGATAAAGACATTGAGAGAAGAAAAGAACATTCTATGAATGATCTAAGTATAGACTTCTACTCTGACATGTCGTATAAGTCGCATTTCAATCAAGATATGATAAATCATTGTACGTTTATATGACAAGACAAGTGAGTGTGATCATCTACCAAGAAGCACTAAGAAGCCTACACAAGAGTCAACTTTATATCCAACGATCATCTTTTAAAAGGCTATATAAAGAATATTTGAAGAAGAGAGAAGACTGACGAAGTAATGATAATAAAAAGGGAGAATGATAACGATAATTTTACCATTATCTGTGGTGCAATTTTCTTACTAAAACAACTCTCCCTAAGCTTGAATCTCGCTTAATCCTCTCTTTTATCTGACTTTTGTGAATAAGTTTAGTCTAGGTTATACTTAGTGGTTTTCATCACTAATTCCCTCATATTCTAGGCAGATTATGTGCATTTGAAGAATATCAAAACCATCAGGGAGTTGGAACCCAGGAGAAGCAGCAAAAGTACCAAACTATAAGGCTAATGTTGGCTCGCAAGCTCGCCTGGGCGCCCATGAGCGCCATCACCTTGCAACCTCGCTTGGGCGCCCCCCTCCGGGTACGCTAAGCACCATCACCTCGCAGCCCCGCCTGGGCGCTCTATCCAAGGGCACTACGCGCCATTGCTTCGCAAGCTCGCCTAGGCGCCCTCATGTATGGGTGCTGAGTGCGACACTTGCTGATGTGGCACCCTAGACCTATTTAAGGCTACCATGCAACGAGGGTGCAAACTTCTTGGCGGCTGAAGCACGAAAGCACCATTTTGGACCTTTGGGAGCTAGTTTTGGGCAGTGGGGGCTCTCCATTCATCTTCCTTGGGTCTCCATCTCCTCCATTTTCTTCCATTGTAAGCTCAAGCTCTCCATGACGATGGAGAGCTAAGTTCATTTTGTTGGGGAATGATGTAACTATGAAACTCTTATGTAAATGCACTTGTTTTGAATGAATATAAGCTTCTTTCATTGATTGTTAGTGTTTATGTCCTTCTCTTAAAGCTTGTTGTGACTTAATCAACCATAACATGATTCTTTGGTTTGCTTAATGTTGGGAGATATTGTGTGAACCTTGAACTAGACTAAACACCTAAAGGAAATTGTATTAAGGATAGAACTTGAACCTTTAGTTGTTTTAAACCTCATTTCTTAAAGCGGATGAACTTGTTAGGTTTTCTAAGGGATTAAAGTTTAATGAGTAAGTCTAGGCTCTCTTTACCAAGGAATTGGGTTTGAGTAACTTAGTAGGTTGACATGAGCAATTAAATGAAGAAGTAATGTGGATTTGCATGAAAGTGTAGTAGGTGAAATCATTCTCCAACATTTCCATTCCTTATCATCTTTAATCATTCCATTGCCAAGTGTTTTAACCCCAATTTACAACTTATGCATTATGTTTATTTTTATTGCACCAAAATCACATTAAATGAAATCATTCTTTAGTCTAAATTAGTTAAGTAATTATATGATTGTTTAGTGTCACATGAGTCTCTTGAGATACGATATTTGGTCTTACCGGTTTATTACTTGACACGATTCGATACGCTTGCCGAGGTCTTAACATAGAAGAATGAATTATGATGTCTAAGAGGGGATGGAAGAAAGAAGAAAAGAAAAGAAAATAAGGTTGAAACAGTTGAGATTGAAATTAAATGAAGTAAAGAAATGAAGTTGAGAGCATATTGAAAAGAAGAGAAGAAAAGAGAGCAAGCATAAAATTGAATATTCATTCTATTACTCGCCAAGCCTATACACATCATCTGAAGCTCTTCCATCCATTAGGAATAGAGAAGAGAATGAGCATTCATATGAAAATTGGTTGAATATTCAACATAACTACTGCTCAGAGATTACATAGCTTATAGCTCTTTAATCAAAGGAGAAAACTTCATCAAAGAGAAGGAAAGAAAGAAAGAGCAAGTACTCGCCCTATTGCTTTTCACATGCATATTGTCTGAAGCTTCTCCATTCAAGAAGAATCAACCTCATTGAAGAGAAGAGATTAAGAGCAAGCAAAAGTGTGAAAGATCAACAATGTTGCTCTACACACTTACATCGTTTGGTGCTCTTCAGCAAAGGAAACAACCTCCAAATTACAAGACTACACTTTATTATATTTATCCTTTCTAGGAGAGTTAAATTAAATTTATAACTTTATAAGTGGTCAGATTGTAATTATAAACATATCCTCTCATTAAGAGTTAAACATTTGTACCTTGTAATATCTCGTAGTGGATTTGTTGCACGTTCTAGAGAGAACTAAAACACTTGCAACCAGGAGTGAGTGATACTCAACTAGGCAGTGTATCGGATAGATACCAAGATTGTCTAGGGATTCCAGGAGTGGCTAGAATACTTAGGTGCCAGGAGTGACTAGAACACTCAGGTGCTAAAAGTGGCTAGAATACTGAGGTGCCAGAAGTGGATAGAATACTTGGAAACCAGGAGTGGTTTAGAATACTCATACTAGACGTGTTGTCTAGGGGAACCAGGAGTGGGTGAAACTCAACTAGGCAGTGTATCAGTGAGATACAAGGATTTTCTAGGGATACCATTAGTGGTGAATAATACTTCACAATCAGGAGTAGATTAAACTCAACTAGACGAAAGTCTAGGGATACTAGGAGTGATGAATAATACTTTACAACCAAGGGTGGGTTAAACTCTAGCCATAAGATCACCAAGCTCCTTAAAAAGGAGATAAAGGATAAAGGAAAGGTGAATATTGCTAACTAGTTAGTAAATAAGCAATTTGAAGTTGACAAGGAGGCCTTATATAAGGAGAAGGATGAGGTAAAAAGTAGGGAAATGCTTGACAAGGAATTGCTTAAATTGAGTTCAACCCGAATCCTCATCCACAACTCACACATATCTTATACATAGCCTATACAGAAGTCATACTTACCTTATACATAACTCATACATAATCTATACATAACACATTTATAAGTCATACATACCTCATATATAACCTATACATACCTATTAGTCATCTTATTCATTTCTAACTGATGATTTCATAGAATTGTTGACTATCTGCAATGACATAATTCATACATACCTCATACACAACTTACACATACCTTATACATAATTCATAAGTAATTCATACATAACTTATACATAAGTCATACATACCTCATACATAATTCATACATAACCTCTACATACTTCATACATAACACATATATACCTCATACATATCCAATACATAACTCATGCATACGTCACACATAACCCATGCATACCTCATACTCACACATACGTCATACATAACTCATACATACAACATACATGACCCATAAAAAAATTTAACTCTCCTTTTTGGCTTTTCTTCGTGCATGATTTATGTACAACATGGATATCTTTTTACACCTTTCACATAAATCAGGGGTGTTTCACGTAAATGACTTTCGGGTAAGCTAGAACCACCTTCTAAATTTTTTTTCTTTGGGTACATAGGTTCTAATCTAGTTTCATGGGCACTTGAGGGATATAAATGAAAGAAACATAACATTTACATACTTCATGCATACCACATATATACCTCATACATACCCTATACATAACTCATGCATACGTCACACATAACCCATGCATACCTCACACATACCTCATAATACAACATAAATAACCCATAAAAAACTTTAGCTTTTTTTTTGGCTTTTCTTCGTGCATGATTTATGTATAACATGGATATCTTTTTACACCTTTCACATAAAACAGGGGTGTTTCACGTAAATGACTTTCGGGTGAGCTAGAGCCACCTTCTAAATTTATTTTTTTTGGTACATAGGTTCTAATCTAATTTCATGGGCACTTGAGGGATATAAATGAAATAAACATAACATCTACATACTTCATGCATAACACATATATACCTCATACATACCCTATACATAACTCATGCATACGTCACACATAACCCATGCATAACTCACACATACCTCATACATAACCCATACATACCGCGTACGTAACCCATAAAAAACTTTAACTCTCCTTTTTGGCTTTTCTTCATGCATGATTTACGTACAACATGGGTATCTTTTTGCACCTTTCACATAAACCAGGGGTACTTCACGTAAATGACTTTCGGGTGAGCTAGAGTCACCTTCCAAATTTCTTTTCTTTGGGCACATAAGTTCTAATCTAGTTTCATGGGCACTTGAGGGATATAAATGAAATAAAACGGAAAGTTTTAGGGGTGATAAAAAGAGTAACTGGGGACACCATTTAGCTCTTAAAAATATTTTTATTTGTTTGGGAGATATGAGGAACGAAGAAAGGAAACAAATAATGGGTTTTAAACACTCTTTAAGATGACATTTTCGAAAGTTTTAGAGCCCAATTGTTAGGGTCGACTGTTGGGAGTTTGAGTGATTATATTTAAGTTGTTTTGGGGTAAAGGTAGAACATCTTTGCCCCTGCAAAACCTAGTAGCCGTGAGAGTGAAAGAGAGGCAACCCTAGACCCTCTTGTACACCCAAAACATGAGACTAGAAGAGAAAAAGAGGAAGGAGACTCAAAGAACCAAGGTAGTCACGTGAGAGGTAGGGAGGTGTTGTTATAAGGAACAAACCTTTTTACTAGACACCTTAGGAGCTTTAAACACTCATTGGAATTGTAAGTAAGGGGGTTAACCTTAATATGGTTCAAATTTTATGGTTTGTTGGTTTTCTTTCACGCTTTTCTGTTGTTATTATGAGTCTATGTTGGTATGGTTTTCTTGATGAGTTTACTTCATGTTTAAGTGCTTCTTATGCTTGAGTCCATGGGATGGTTGTATGATTTTTTTTGTTTTCTATATTATATGTGTATGAGCTTGTGTTTTGGTGCATTTTCAAGGGTTTGAAGATGAGTGCTTGAGTGTAATCTGTGAGTGAAGGAAGGTTAGGTGAGTTTGGGGTGTTGGGTTTCCTTAGAAGAGAAGTTGGTGAGGGAGAGGAAGATGAGTTTCGATTTTAGGGTTCCTTGTGAAGAAGGAAAGGGTGAGTGTGGTTAGTGATGAGAGAACCTTTCCTCTTTGTGTTGAAGTTGTTAAAACTTTGAGTTGTAGGGGTTGTTTGAGTGACTATAGGTTCATGTGATCAATTTGTGTTTTTAATGAAAATGAGAAGGAGGAGAACATAAGTTTGGTGGATAATAGGAAACATAACAAGTGGGGTTTATGTTGGGGTACATGAATGTGAGTTTCAAGTGAGGAAATGAGAGAATGAAGATGTTCCAAGTGAGTATGTGGTCCCGGGTGAGAGAAAAGAGAAAAGCTAAGGTAAGGGAGAAGATGGAGAGAACCTATTAGCTTTGACATTTGTGGTGTGTGTGAAATACATGGTGCAGTGGGGTTTCACTTTGGCATTTGCTTTATATGACAATTAAAGAAAGTTATCTAGAATTGGGTGGGCCCACGACATTGCACAAGAGAAAGTGGGGTGAGAGTTATTTGGTGAATTTGAGGTTTATGTGAATGGTTCAGAGGAGAGGACTTCCCTTTCATTTTGTTTTGCTTGTTAAAGTAGAAATAAGTTGTCTTGAAATTGAGGTGGGGTTCATGGCATTAATTAGAGAGAGTGTAGCATGAATTTTTTGGTTAGGTTTAATAGGTTCGGAGGTCCCTATATTTGCGGGTTCGTTTTAATTGGGTCCTCCAATTTTGAAAGTGATCAATGGGGTCCCTAATTTGGTAAATGTGATTCAATAATAGGATCTCTGTTAAATGCAGTTAACTACGTTAACTTTGTTATGAAGTGGCAAGCTGAGGCATCCAGGTGGCATCCTTTTGAGCTGTATAGGTGGATTTATAACATTTTTATATTATTCACAAATAAAATAAAAGCTAAATGAGTTTTCGTGGTTTAATTATAACTCATTAAACCAAACCAAAACAATGTTTCCTATTTTGGGGTCAGGTAGCTCGTGTCTTCAAAGTTGGGGAAATCTGCGAAATTGGGGAAATTAGAGAAATTAGGGCTCGTGGTTGTATTTGAAGGTGAAATCCCTAAATTAAAAGTGTGTGATAGGAGGTCGAGCTTGTAGTTCTGCAACGCGGCTGGGTGTAGTGCTTGTGGTTGTTGTTGTTTGAAGACAATGTCGAAGGAGCACTCTTGGTATTCATCGAGTTGCAGTGCCAGGCGGAAGGAAAATGGTACGCCTTCACCGATCTGCTACTGTGGTCAAAGTTATGTGGTGAGAACTGCCAAAACTACGAAGAATCGGGGCAAACAATTTTGGGGATGCTCCAAGTATAAGGTATGTTAGATTCAACTCAACCTAATTAAGTTCTGGTACTGTTTGTGAGAAGAAGGTGGTACTCCCTAATGAAGTTGAATGTTGTCTTTACAGAATGATGGTGAAGAAAATGGATGCAACTTCTTCGAATGGTGCAATGATATTGGTGGTGACGAAAGGGGAAGGTTGTTCAACAGTGAAGGAAAGAAAGAAACACTGGTGAAGAGTGAAGACATGGATAGTACTAGGAAAATGATAGTGAATTTATAAATGTCAGTTTTCATTGTTCAAAAGTTGATGAAGGTGGTGATGTTGTTGGTGTCTGTTTTATGTGTAATACAGATAGTTTTAGTTTCAATGTTGATGAGGAAAGGATGATTTCTTGTAACTTTGTTGTAGGTTTGGTCTGTTGTAATGAAATTAATGAAATGAATGAAATGGAAGAGTTGTTATAAATTTAGTCCATATACTGTGTACAAAATTTCTGCTAAATTACAACATTGTTATAATGCTAAATCATCTTTATAGCCATTTGGAGTTTCAATTTATAGAATAAGCAGTTTCATTGTTATAATGCTAAATTACAGCATTGTTATCCTGTTGAGACCACAGTTTGATTGTTACATTGCTGAGATACTATTGAATAAGCAGTTTCATTTGATAGCTTTGACTTATGAGTTGCTGACACAGAGATGAAAAAACTTACAGCAAACTGGTATGAATCATTTGAGATACTATTGAATAAGCATTTTAAATTACACTCATCAGGTCATCCCATTAACCCTGAGTTATTCCTTGTGTTGCAAACACAGAGATAAAAAAACTTCTTAAAGAAGTAATCACTACAAACACAGGAAGCTAAAGACAAAACTGCTTAAATAACAAAAGCTTACAGCAAACTGGTATGAATCATTCCATAAAAGCAAAGATAACATTCCATAAAAGCAAAGTTGTCATTACAACAAACTGGTATTAATCAGAAAAGGTTCAACATCAGAATTTTTTACATCATTACAAGGTACAAAAAATGACTGCTGCAATTGTGCCAGTAAACATCAGAATTGCTTAAGGGTGATTTGATGATGGTATGTTTTCTTCATTTGTTGGGTTGCTTTGTTGTGTTTGGTCAGGGTTGACTTCACCATCTTGGGTTGATTTCTGGCAAGAAGTTCTGTTGTGACCCAGCTCCTTACAAATGCCACATCTTTTATGTATACCACCCTTCCTCATTCTTGTTTCGTCCCTGACTAACTCCCATTCTTGCAACCTTCTTTTCTTCTTGGGCCTCCCTGACAATGTTCTCTTTTTTGGAGGGAACACATCATTATATGGGGTAATTTCCCACATATTTTGACCATTAACTGGATACACAATGGAAGAGTAGATTTCTTCGTATGTTGACTTCCTAAAACAAACAGGGATGAAATCATCTGCATCTAAATTCAGAAACTTCATAACAGCCAACGCATGACAACATGGAATGCCCGAGATAGCCCATTTCCTGCATGTGCATTCAACTTTGTCTATATCAACTATAAACTTGTCGCTAACTTGGGACACATGACGAACTTCAAACAACTGCAGTGCTGACCAGCTGAAAAAACACAATTAAAATTCAGAAAGTACACATACACTTCAATTGTTGAACACATGATAAATGAAAATATTTTACGGTTACCTAGGAATCCAAAATTTGGTTAGCTAGGACTCCTTATTAAGTCTACTCTTGATTTTTTGACAAATCACCCCAGACAATGAGGCTATTTTTGTTCGGTTTGTTGCCCATCTGTTCATCAAGTAAAGGCGGATATCCTCCAACATGGTTATGATTGGCTTTGACCTTATATGCAACAATACACTGTTAAATGCCTCTGACATGTTGTTTACCAAAGTATCACACTTAGCATTGGTGGTAAACCTTGATCGTGACCAGTATCTACATTATGTGAGATTAGGAAATATGGGTATCACAGTCTGCCACTTCCACAACTATGAATTGAATCACATTTCAAGAGAGTAGGAAATATCATCATACCTGGGAGGAATTTTTATAAGGTATTTGAAGGCCTCGAGATTCACTTCCTTTATATTTCTCATTTCGGTTTCCCAGGCTTGTGGATGAGTTGCTGTAGCTGCCTTCCACATCATCTGCTTTAGCTGCTTTGAAGGGAAATTTTTCCTGAAATTTGCGTAAAGGTGCCTAACACAAAACCGATGATCAACTGTAGGGAGCACCTCTTCAAAAGCTTGCATTAAGCCCTGTAATTTGAAATTGACAGTGTTGTTAAAGGTCTCATATCAATAATAATGAAAAGGTTTAATATGTTTTTAGGAAAAAAGGGCATGTGAATAACCTTTTGTTGATCTGATATGAATGTCAATGATGCATGTACTGCCTCCCCACCAATGTCTTTATCCACAAGTTCCAAAAACCATTTCCATGTTTCTTTATTCTCTACCTCCACAATGGCATATGCTAGAGGTAGCATCTGGTCATTTGCGTCTCTTGCAATAGCAGTTAGAAATTCACCACCATATTTACCTTTTAAAAAAGCACCATCCAGTCCTATAATTGGCCTACAGGACACAAAACTGTCTTTGCAGGCCTTAAGACAAACATAGAACCTCTTGAAAATATGGCCATCGACATTCTCTTCCACTTCCACCTTCACTGTGGATCCAGGATTACGAGCTAAGAGCTCATTCGCATAATCATAGATCCTTTTATATTGTTCTTTGAAACACCCATTAACATGGTCTGAAACAATGAACTTTGCTCTAAAAGCCATGGATCTAGATACATCAACATTCCACTTTCTACTTATCTTGTCACGAATTTCCCCTACCTTCACTTTGGGATTTTCTCTCACGGTTTTCTCCAACCTCTTACTCAGCCATTTGGAATTAAGTAATTTGACTTTGTGCTCTCTACTACAAGTGTGGTTGTCAACAACAGTCCTTAATTGCCATGTTTGGATTGCATTCATATAACCAGAATATGCCATCCAGGGGCACTTTCCTTTAGCACCCATACACTTCACTCTAATTCTCTTCTTATCATTTTTAACATATGTTAGATTTCTCCCATTTTCTACTGCATATGTTTTTATGGCATCCAGAATATCTTGCTTGTTAGCAAAATAAGTGCCTAAATCCCACTTGTAATCCACCATTGTTTTAGGCATAGTAAATGTTACAAACTTTCCATAACTTTCTTCCTCATCATCTTCTCCATCACTTTCTCCTCCACTAACCAATTCTTCTGATTCCCAATTATCATCAGACAGACCTCTATCATTCTCAGTATTTATACCATCCTCAACATCACTATCGGAAATGCGAGTTCGTGATGGTCCATCATCTTCCACATCAACTTCAATTTCACCAAACCAATTCCCAACTCCATGCCCTATCTCTTCTTGGATATCACAGTCAACTAGGTCATCCATACTAGGAACATCCACATTGCAATCAACATTGGCATCCTCACCACTGCAACTCCAACTACGAACATCAACATCATCTCTTTCAGACTCACCCACATCACATTCAACTTCAATTTCACCTTCTACAACATCATCTCTTTCAGACTCACCCACATCACATTCAACTTCAATTTCACCTCCTACAACATCATCTCTTTCAGACTCACCCACATCACATTCAACTTCAATTTCACCTCCTACAACATCATCTCTTTCACACTCACCACATCAGATTCAACTTCAATTTGAACTTGTACAACATCATCTCTTTCGGACTCACCCACATCACATTCATCTCTTTCGAACTCACCCACATCAACATCATCTCTTTCGGACTCACCCACATCACATTCAGCTTCAATTTCACCATCTACAACATCATCTCTTTCGGACTCACCCACATCAACATCATCTCCCTCAGCTCTTTCTTCTGAAACAGGAACTTCACACTCACCATCACCTACCTCCTGACACTCATCATGAACTTGTTCACACTCACCATGATCACTATCATGCATCACAGGTTGAACTTCTTCTTCACCTATATTATGTGGAACATTTTCTAAGAAGTGTACGATCTCAGGTTCACACACTGTGTGAACAACAAATAAATGAACTTCTCCATTTAGCCTAACTAAGTTCATCATGTGCATGGCTCCCCTATCATCAGACAAAGCCTCTAACCTATCATCTAACACAGAACCCCCCCTACACAATACCACAACTCCTTAAATCCATCATATCCAAGTCCTTTTACTACACTGACTATAATGAAGTAACTCCACACGTCTGGGTCAAAAGATAGAGTTGTACTTTCCCCCTCATACTTAAGTGGCCCATCGTTTATGAAGTGACCTCCATGGTGGAAAACAACTTCAAAATGATCCTCCATGTAATACACTATAACAGTATATATCCTATAAAATAATAAGACGACAACAACAACAAAAATGATATAAAATTAGAAGCAGGACAAGGAAACACAAGGACCAACTACAACATAACTTAAACAAAACAAAAAGCACAAGAAACAAACATGGGGGACCACATTGCAACATTGCAACACCAATATAAAGCACAACAACAATTACGGTCTACTACAGCACTTCAGACATGGGGGACAACTTTCAACACCAATTTCTATAACAACATAAATAACACACTACCACACCACTTCGAACATGGGGGACCACGACTGACCATGCATCATTGTCAAAATCATACAAAGAAGTAAACATTTACTAACCTGGACACGTGCTACACCTCCAACGACCTTCACGAAACTCTTCCACGTGATTCACCGCCAAAAATTACAAGCTTCTACTCAATCCCAGCGATATATCACTACAATTTTATACAACGAAAGCTTATGTCTAAGTAATTTCTCACGCAAAAGCGATGCTCCCCAAATGCCAGCACAATGCCATTTCCAGCAACGAACCCTAACTTCGCAGATTTCCCCAATTTCTCAGACAGAAGCTACCCCAAAATAGGAAACATTGCTTAATATGTTTAATATTTAATATTTTTAATAATTTCTAATTATATTTTCATTTAACATAAATATTTTCATTTATTAATATATTTAACATTGCTTAATAATTTCTAAAAGTGTTAAAAATCCACGAAGGATACCACCTGGATGCCTCAGCTTGCCACTTCATAACAAAGTTAACGTAGTTAACTGCATTTAACGGAGATCCTATTATTGAATCACATTTACCAAATTAGGGACCCAATTGATCACTTTCAAAATTGGAGGACCCAATTGAAACGAACCCGCAAATATAGGGACCTCCGAACCTATTAAACCTTTTTGGTTATCATGCATGGTTTTGGTGTATTCACGCAAACACTTACGTATGGGAGCTTCTTGTTGGGAGATGAGTAGTGACATCTGGGGTCCACTTGGGGTACATGTTGGGTTTGGACTTGGGTAATGAAAAAGAGGGGTGTACGATATACTAGAAAAAAAAATACAAAATTGATATATCTAGGTGTATATATGAGAAAAAATACAAAGAAAATGGAACATTGATATATTTAAGTGTATGACTTATAGGACAAAAGTAATTGCTTCAGACCATATTGATAGGTCCTTCAAAGAACTGTATAAAAGGATATATGATTATGCCCACGAGCTGCTGGCCAGAAATCCAGGATAACAATGAAAGTAAAGGTTGAAGATATTGAGGGTCAAGTCATTTTCAAGAGATTTTACACATGTCTGAAGGCATTCAAAGACAATTTTGTGTCATGTAGGCCAATAATTGGTTTAGATGGAGCTTTCTTAAGAGGGAAGTGTGATGGGGAGTTGTTAACGACTGTTGGACGAGATGCAAATGAGCAAATGTTGCCTATTGCATATGTTGTGGTTGAAGTTGAGAGCAATGATTCATGGACCTGGTTTTTGGAACTATTGATTATGACCTTAGTGGGGATAAAGTATGTTCATCATTTACCTTTATATTAGACCAACAAAAGGTAATAATCATCTTCAATTTGTAATTTTTTTACATTGACCTTGACCTTTATTAATTACTTGTATTTTCTACCTGCACTTTATCGTGTTAGAACTGCAAGGCCTACTTCCAGCTATACAAGAACTTCTTCCTGAAGTTGACCAAAGATTTTGTATTAGGCACTTGTATGCCAACTTTAGGAAGAAATTCCCTAGCAAAAACTTTAAGCGTTTAATATGGAGTGCAGCTACAGCCACGCACCCACAAACTTGGGAGATGGAGATGAGAAACATAAAAGTGTTGAACGAAGAGGCTTTTAAGCATTTGATAGTCATTCCTTCAAGATTTGTGTTCATAACTTAACCATAATTTAGGTTTGACTTAATGTTAATATTTGTTTACGTTATCTGTTGTAGATGTTGGTCAAGATCAAGGTTCACTACAACAACTAAATGTGACACCTTGGTTAACAAAATGAGTGAGGCCTTCAATAGTGTACTGGTTCATACTAGGAGTAAACCCATCATTACCATGTTGGAAGAGATACAGGTTTACATCATGCAAAGATTGACAAGGAACAAGTCAAGCATAACATCCTTTTCAGGATCCATTTGTCCCAAAATCCAAACCAAATTTCAAAAGGAATCTCAATTAAGCAAACATTGGATTCTTAGGTAAACTCCATTCATGACTTCAGAGTTATGTTAATTTATTTATTTGGTTAATAATTATTGTTCTTTTTTGTTGACAACTAGTCAGCGAACAAACATTTTGAAGTTCGACAAGTGTCACACAGTGGATATAAGTTTGTAGTCAACATAGACAAATGGTCATGCACATGTAGGAGATATAACATCACTGAGTTCCTTGTTGTCGTCCCTGGCTGCAATGAAGTTTCTGAATATGGATGAAGAACAATTCATTCCTTGTTGCTATATGAAGTCAACATACGAAGAGACATATGCATCAATTATATATCCCATCAATGGTAAAAACATGTGGGACATTACTCCATATCTTAATGTCTTCCCTCCACAGAAAAGAATATTGTCGGGAAGACCTAAGAAGAAAAGAAGACTAGAATAATAGGAGACGAGGAAGGATGATTCACGAATGACCAAAGTTGGGTTACGCAAAAGATGTGGGCTATGTAGGGAACAAGGCCACAACAGAAGTCGTTGTCCGATAACAACCCAACCAGGTCCTGTGCATTGTGAGGAAGCACACTAACAAACTGCATCATGTGACCAGTTATGCCATCAACTCAATTTTCTGAAATATCACATCAGGCTGAACCTAAAGCCTAGTAGGGTGTAGGAATTTGAAAACCATGAAGCTTAGGAATGTCATTATGTAATAGTTGAAGGCTACAGACATTACGTAATACTACATGTACAAAAGTTATTTCCTGCTTTAAGATGTCTTGTTAAGAACAAAAGTTAATGAAAGATTATAATTTTGTTTTTCATAATTGTTAACTGTGATGTGGTTTAAGATTTAGTTTGTTTTGTTCTAAATATTTGCCTAATCATTGTTCTTGCTGCTATGAGGGTTGTTTGACTGTAATAAGTAGCTTCACAAAGGGGCTCTCAGTGCTCCTCTGCACCAATGGCATTATAGTATGCATCATGACAAAACTCTTTATGTTATGCTGCTTCTAATTGCATTTTTAACAATTGTACGTTCTTTTGAGCATTACGAAAGAGCCTACCTTGTTAATTCTAAAAGACTAAATCCTATTGGTTAAAGATTCTACTTTTGCTTGTGTTTTATTTTGTTTCATTTACAATTTAAGAAATTCAAGTAACCAAGTTATATATTGAGACTAAGTCAGTTCTTTCAAATTGGGAACATTTAGTTGCATAGTCATGACTTAATTTATGTTATATATTGCATCAGGTTTTGATACATACATTGGTATATAACTAAGTTTCATTCATTTATGTTTCAATATTTACATAAGTTTCATTCATTACGATACAATTGTCAAAATTTATAACTAAAGTTCACAGGGTATAAATTTACATAACAGATTATGATATCTTCAAGTCAAAATTTACAAGTGAAGTTTACAGAGTATAAATTTTCATAACAGATTATGATACAGTTATGTGAATTGTTTTCCCTTCTTAGATATAAACCAAAAGTAACAAATAATAGAAACTTTTCAAGTCAAAATAACTTTCATTCATTATAATGAATAACAACGTTAATTATATAACACTGAGTTGAATGTATTTCTCATACATATTGCATCCTAAGTACATTGGATCCTAAGTACAATGAAAACACTACTAAAAGACATCATGGATTGGTCATCCATATTGTAACTACAATTATGTTCATCCAACAAACAACACTAACTACTCTTATCAACACCTTATTCCTTTTTTTTAATATCTTAATCGATTTCTCCTAAATCACTTATAATCTTCCATCCACCTTCCATTTCTTCTCTGTTGACGAAAGAGTCAGCCTTTCCTTCACACTTCATACTCCTATCCCATTCCTCGATCCCATCATCAATAGACCATCTGAAGTAACTGCAGTCACCATCTTCACTACCATTCTGTGACAAAAAAACACCAATTACATCCAACAATGGCTTGCTTTAAACAAAAATAACGAAAATACCATACCTTGTACTTAGAGTAGCCCCAAAATTGCTCCCCTCTATTCTTAGCAGTTCTCGCAGTTCTTAAAACACATTTCTCTCCACATAAGAAAACGGGTGATACACCAACAATCGTAGATCCACCACCACCACCACAAACAACATTAGGGTTTTTCTACATGAGAAAGACGAACATGAATAGGCTATCTTCAAACCTCTCTTACTTCAAGAACAACAAACACTCTCAAAGAAGAAGCACAATAGAGTTTTTCCCTTTTATTATGGATTGAAGCAATTAGGGATTCATAAAAAATAGAAGTTTTTCAAACTTTTTTATTTGAAAACAACTAAAATCCACATAAAGCCCAACATATGTCAGTCACGTCATTTAAAAACCATGTCACGTCAACCTAACTATAACATCGTTAGGCCCAATTTAACGACAGAGATCTAATTAAAATTTTCACGAAATAAATACCCAATTAAAACGTAAAAAACAGAAAAAGACCAATTTAAAATTCGAAACCCGATGATTAAACCAATAAAGTTAATTACTTGTACCACTACTCAAAACTAAATTTCACTTAGAAAGCCTTCCATAAAATTAATAAGCTAACTAGTAGCTTATAAAGTAATTTAGCCATCATATTTTGTAATGAATTCTTTAAAGTAGTTTATTTCTACCTTGTAAGCTACAATCAACTTGAGTTGCCTTCTAGATTATTTAATTTTCTTTGACTACTATTTCTTATACTTTAATATACTTTTTATTTATTTTTAGTTTTCTTTTTATTACTATTACTTATTTTCTTTTTTTATAAAAAATAATAAATTATCACACTATTTTACATATTTGTTAAATTACTTTTTAATTTTTTATTTAAATGAAATTAAAAAGTTAACATTATAATTTAAAATAATTAGTATTTTATTATATGGTGCTATATAAAAATTACACAAAGACAATTAAAATAAAAATAAAATTCAATATAAGAGTAGTTTAAATTGAAAAAAAAAAATTCAATTTCCAAAGACAAATAAACATTGAATTTGATTAATAATCTTATATCAACTCCTTTAAATAAAATAAAACTTACCCCCAAATAATCTATCAGCAACATATGTAACACCAAACAAAAATAAAATGAGAATGATATTTTACATCACTATGACACAGCAGAATACGACTTTTTTTATTCTAATGAAACATATGATCCAAAATTACCTAAACATATTGTGCCAAATATTTATATAAATAATACAAGTTTCTTTTTTCATGTTGTTTTCATTTAAAAATAAAGGAAAACATTTCTTGAAATAAAAATTACTAAAAAATAAGCATAATTTTACTACTTAAAAAATAAACGGTAGCTATATGTAAATATTTTGGAATAGTATCCTCTTTAAGTAATTTTTGTGTCCATGTGTATTATTTGGGTGAAAAAATCACACAATAGAGTCCGAGTTGCTTAAGCTAAACTAAAAACAACTCCAAGTTAGATAGTCCTAGAACCACTTTGACTTGGAACGTTGACCATGCTGCCCTGGGATTTATTCTCCAGTGGAAGCATCTTCATAGATATTTTCCGCAGATAATCAGACTGAAATAAGAGAATATCACATTAAATCATCAATCTTTCAAATGGAATGTAATTGTAAACATAATCACAAAATGATAAATATATAATCAAATACGTACCTGGCTTGTTGCAGTAGTAAAAATCTTCTCTTCAAACCTTTGAGCAATACACTAAAGTTCATGCAATCCTTCTTGACTAGAATAAGGAACATGTCTTTTTAACATGTCCATTCTATAGAAAATAAAGAAAAGGGATATAATAACTAAATAATACAAGTGATAGAAAACTTATGGTCAATAGACAATCCTGATATGTTATAAGCTTGTTAAAATGTAAAAAAGACCTTATTAAAATCATACATATGTGCAGAACAAAAAACAAATATAGTATAATGGATATCAGAAATGAAGTGGGAGTTGTTTTGATAATTTGGATACTCTCCTCTCTAAGTACAAATCTGATGATTGAATGACTGCAAATAAAGAAAAGAATAAGAATACATGATTCCAAGAGTTACTAGGAGCATAACAAGAGAGAATACTTTCACTCATAAAAATAGTTCTTCATTTTTTTTTATTTTATACTTCTTGGACTTGTAAAACGTTAGTATCCATGTCCTTTATTTTTTTGTAATATCATGGTGCAAATAGTAATCCTAGTTTAGATTGAAACTGGGTCTAAATTAAAATTTCAATCATGTCTATAGAGTAGCATCAAGTTCGGCCAAGACAAGGAGAAACAAGACAATTATACAAGCATGAGAAGTCTAAAAACATAAAAAGTATGACAATAATCTTGGCCATTGATCTAGATCTAGAAGTTTTAAAATATTTTTTTTAATTTTTCTCTCATTTTTCTGCAGTATTTTCGGCCAAGACTAGCATGAATGGCTAAATATAGTCAAGTTTCCTTTCTTTGTAAATGACTTTTGAAATATATGAAAAACTGAGAGAATTTGAAGCAAACACTCGTGAGAAAATATGTATAAGGTGGAAATTCAATGATACAATTCAGTGATTTTCAAAGGGGATAAGGCAGTGAATAGCAAGAAACATTTGACCATAGGATAGAGAAAGGATCATTTTGGGTGCACTCTGATGATGATCCCATGATTGCGCATGGTAAATCACAATATCAGACTGATCTCACCCTCAATAAGTTCAGCTTGTCCAGGACCCTGGACATGTAAAATGATACCATCTTACAAGGTGCAGATGATTTTAACAAAATTATCCCACTAACACATCAATTAGTATGTGTAATGCTGATATGCTAAACCTCATCCTACACTTTTATCATGACATTAAAAACAATGAAGCTATTTTCCATTAAATATTATTTTTAAACAAAATTTGACAACATGTTTACACAATATAACGCTGCCTGTCAATGTTCTTTCATATACATTCATTTATCATTTGAAAAGAGTCCTCATGAAAATGTTGGAATCATTGATTTATTTCTGTTGAGGAAAAAAAAGAAAAAGAAAATTGTAAATGATACACAATATTAAAACTGAATCTTACATCATGTTGAACTTTATTTGGCGTGTCTCTGGATGCAGTCCATCTCTCCAATGACTAATGGTTTCAGTACCTTGATTAGGTCTCCCGTTATCGTTATCCATCTAAACACCAACACCAGACTATTCTTGTCAAATCGGATTCCCAAAGAAGGTGCAAAAGATAAATATAAATGTATGAAATATTAGGAAAAGAAGATCAAATATTTGTTTCCTCAATGGACGAAGGACATAGGCTTATACGACTTATAATGTCAATCCAACATGTTTAAACCTATAATGCATGCAAAAACATAGGCCCATACGACTTATAATGTCAATCCAACATCTTTAAACCTATAATGCATGCAAAAACATTAATTTTATAACGAATACAAATATGGATGGTAAAGTAATTAATAGTAAAAGCCAATAACAACATAATTCCAATTTTACATAGAGTATTTCCTCATTTTAATTCATTGTTCACCACATTTGGTGATGGTACCCATATCTGATTGCCTTCAAAGAATGATTCAAAGGAAACACGCCCTCTTTTCACTCGCTCTTTCAATTAAACCGTTATAATAAGGAGAGATGATTAATCCAACATTAGAAAACGGACCTGATGTTGGTGGCGCTTTAGGGATATTTTTGGCGATGGCGTGGGCACTATTACACTCTGCGTGTCTGATTGCTGAGCTTCAACTTTAATGTAGGTGACTGCAAATGGAGGCAAAATAATTATACGTACCAAGTCTTCTGACATCCAGTAACATATGTAACACCAAAACAAAAATAAATGATAATGACACGAGATCTTTTAACTTAAATAGCATACATGAATCAAAAATTTTCTTGAATAAAATATTGTTGAATATTTATACAGATAATACAAGTCTTTTATATTTTCAGATTAGAATTTAGTTTCTTGAAAGCTGAATTCTGACGTGATTGAAAAAATATAAAAATCAAATTCTGAACTGGACTTCTACTTTTTTCTTTTTCATTTTAAAAAAGGAGGAATAATTTTTTGAAAAAGAAAATATTGTTTAGAATAGTATGCTCCTTAAGTAATTTTTGCATCCATGTGTTTTATGTGGGTAAAAAGATCACAATCCAGTCTTAATAACATAATCTGAACTAGAACCAACTTCGAGTTAGATACTTTCAGAACCACCTTGATTTGGTGGGTTGGCCTTGGTGCACTGACATCCAGTGTCTATCGAATGCATCTTTGAAGAAATTTTAAGTAGATAATCAGGCTGAAATAAAGGAATATATATCACATTAAACCATCAACCTTTCATATTGTATGTGTTTGTAAACAGAATCACAAATTTGTAAATCTAAAATCAAATATTTACCCAGCTTGTTGCAGCATTAAAAATCTTCTCTTCAAACTTTTGAGCAATCATATGAAGTTCTGGCAATACATCTTGACCAGAATCAGGAATATGTCTTTTTAACGAGTCAACCCTATAGAAAATGAAGAAAAACAATGTAATAACAAAATAATACAAATTATAGAAAACACAAGGTTAATAAACAATCCTAAAATGTTATAAGCTCGTTAAAGTGTTAGAAGACCTTATTGAAATCATAGACATATCATATATAGTAGAATTGATATCTAAAGTAGCAGGGATTGGTTTTATAGCTTTGATAGTCTCTCCGTACAAATATGATGATTGAATGATTGAAAACGAATAAAAAGAACAAGAATACATAGTTCCAAGGAGAGTTACAAGGAACATAACAAGAGAAAATACTTTTGCTCATTAAAATAGTTCTTCGTTTTCTTTATTTTATACTTCCTAGACTTGTAAAGTGTAGTATCCATGTCCTCTAATTTCTTTGTAATATCAATGTTCAAATAGTAATTGTAGTTTAGATTGTAACTGAGCCTAAATTTAAAGTTTCAATCATGTCCTAAAAGTAATTCTCATCCATGAGTTTCTCTTGATTTCTAGGAGTACAAGTGATTATTATTCCTTGATGTTTATATTGAAGATGACGGCATAACTTCAAATTCATATAGCAGGCCTTGCTTCTTCCACCATTTAAGTATTCTCCACTTTTTCGGTTCAATTATAATCTAATCATTTTCCATTCATAGTTATGTTCTTGTTATTCTATTAGGCTAGATTGAATTTTATATTGTCTTTGTATTGACATCTAGATCCTACACTTGTTCCTATTCTTATGATTAGAATCATTGATCAAGTCTCTCAAGAATTGATTTCAAGTTTTAAGGCAAGGATAAATTCAACTCCAATAGTTATCTTGCTTCATATGAATTTAAGCTTCCTTTGCATATATGACCTCTATCAGAAACATGAGAGAAAATTGTTTCTAACAGTACTATAGTTTTCCACTAAATATCCATCTTCCACACATTCCCTATGAAGAGAAAATATGTATAAGCTATTTAAGAGCAAAATACACAATCGTAAATCAGTATGCAAAGACAAACATGTTCCTCTGTGAAAACGATGGCAACCGCCAACCGAACACACCAAATGAGAATAATGATAGCACATGAAAAATAATAACACAACATGGAAAAAATAAACTGAGCCCTGCTCCTCCTTTGAGACATCTAAAATGAATAAACAAGTGCCTTATATTCTACAGATACACCCATGATAGAAAAAGTTTATTCTAACAGATTGTGCAATAACAAAAAATAATTGAAAAACTTTGAAGTTGTATTTGTCGGTGATATAATGTTCAACACCCAAGTATGACTATATCCTACTCCAAGGTTGTTAAAGTCGCAATACTACCTAGGAACAAGAGATATAGAAAATCAGTAACTTGAATCATAAGATCCTAAGTTTTGATCTAATAATTATTATAAATAACACATGTATAAAGCAAACAGATAAAGAAAATAACCTCATCTCATTAAAAAACTTAAATTGAAAATTCACAATGATAGATTTTTTAAAAACAAGATAGAAACAATTCATTAAAATTAATAATATAATTGATAATAGAATTAAATTCAATAACAAGTCAAAAAGATAATTTTAGAACAAATCTGAAAAATAAAAGGGTGATTAAAAAATTTATTTAGCAGTCCAACCACTGAGAGAAGCTAAAGCATAGAATTAAAAGATAGAAAAGAGTGGGATGAGATGCGAGGGACAGACCAAGGTTCGGTAGCAGAAATTGGGATAATGGGTAACAGGAGCAACTACAGTGCAATAACCAGCAATGGTAGCAATGACGTACAATAAAAGTAGCTTCACAAGGTGGAGCTTCAGCGCTTGCATATATGAACTCTATAGAAAACATAAGAGAAAAATTCTACTAATAGTACTATAGTTTTCCATTAAATATCCATCTGCCACACATTCTCTATGAGGAGAAAATATGAATACGGAGGAGCTTTGGCCGTTGCACAGAGAGATCAGACAATACAATTGATTGAGTGATTTTAAAGGGGATAAGGCAGTGAATGGCAAGGAGCATTTGACAATAGGAGAGAAAGAGGATCATTTTGGGTGCACTCTGATGATGATCCCATGATTGAGCATGGTAAGATCAGCTTGTCCAGAACCGTGAACTTGTAAAATGATACGATCTTATAAGGTGCAGATGACTTTAACAAAATTGTCCCACTAATTCATTGATTGGCGTGTGCAATGCCGACACGCTAAACCTCATCCCTACACTTTTATCATGACATTAAAAGCAATGAAACAATTTTTCATTAAATATTAGTTTTAAACTAAATTTAAAAATATGTTTACACAATATGACGCTGCTATCAATGTTCTTTAATATACATTTGTTTATTAATTGAAAAGAAGACCAGAAGAGTCCTCAGGACAATGTTGGTAATCTATGAAATCATTCATTAACTTCTTTTGAGAAAAAAAAAAAGTAAAAAATTCCAACTGATAGACATTATTAAAACTGAATCTTACATCTTGTTGATGTTCATTTGGCGTGTCTCTGGATGCAGTCCATCTCTCCAATGACTATTGCCTTCAGTACCTTGATTAGGTCTCCCATTATCGTTATTCATCTAATTTTTATAAACGGAAACACCAACACCATACTATTATTGTCAAATAGGATTCCCAATAAAGGTGCAAAAGATAAATATAAATGTATGAAAGAAAATAAGACCAAATATTTGTTTCCTCAATGGACAAAGTACAGAGGCTTATACGACTTATAATGTCCGAATTTGGCGACGGTGTCCTGTTCTGTTCCCTTCAAAGAATGATTCAAAGCGTGCCCTCTTTTCACTCGCTCTTTCGATTAAACCGTTATAATAAGGAAAGGGACAATTAATCCAGCATTAGAAAACGAACCTGACGGTGGTGGCGCTTTAGGCCCTGTTGTTTTGAGTGGATTTGAAAGAATGAATTTGAGGGGATTTGAGAGGATTTTAAGATAAATTTTTTTATCGTTTATTTGAGTGAATTTGGAGGTAAATGAGAGTGAATTTGGAAATAAAATTTGTAAGAATTAGTATATAATTGTATTGACGTGACAAATTAAAAAATTTATTTCTAAATTCACTCTCGTTTATCTCTAAATTCACTCAAATAAAAGACAAAAATATTTATCTTCAAATCTTCTCAAATCCCCTCAAATTCACTCCCTTAAATCCACTCAAAATAACAAGGCGTTAGAGATTTTTTCGGCGATGGCATGGGCACTGTTACACTTTGCGTGTCTGACTGTTTAGCTTCAACTTTAATGTTGGTGACTGCAAATGGAGGCAAAAAGCATTTTAATTGTAAGCACTAAAGTCTTCTGACATCTAGTAACATATGTAACACCAAACAAAAATAAAATGATCATGACACTAGATCTTTTAACTTAAATAGCATACATGAATCAAAAAAATTCTTGAATAAAATATTGTTAAATATTTATACAGATAATACACGTTTTTTTATATTTTTAAATTAAAATTTAGTTTCTTGAAAGCCAAATTCTGACATCGGATTGAAAAAAAATAAAAATCAATTTCTGAACTGAGAACTTCTACCTTTTACTTTTTCGTTTAAAAAAAAGGAAGAATATTTTTTTTTTGAAAAAAAAAAAAAAAGTAAGTCGAGTACTCGAAAACCCACTAACCCAACAACTGTACCATATGTATAAATATTTAGAATACTATGGTCCTTAAGGAAGTTTTGCGTCCATGTGTATTTGGGTGAAAAAAATCACACAATACAATACAGTTCCAATAACTTAATTTCAACTAGAAACAACTCCTAGTTAACCACCTTGATTTGGTGGGTTGGCCCTGGTGCCTTGGGATTTAGTCTCCATCTCACGTATTTTCGAAGATATTTTCAATAAATAATCAGGCTGAAATAAGAGAATATCACATCAAACCATCAACCTTTCGTATTGTATGTGTTCGGAAACATAATCACAAATTTGTAAATATAAAATCAAATGCATACCCAACTTGTTGAAGTAGTAAACATCTTCTCTTCAAACCTTTTAGCATATAAATGAAGTATATGCAATCCCTCTTCACCATAACCAGAATAATGTTTTTTTAACGAGTCCATTCTATAGAAAATGAAGAAAAGCAATTTAATAACTCGTTAAAGTGTAAGAAGACGATGATGATTGAATGATTGAAAATGAATAGAAAGAACAAGAATACATAGTTCCAAGGAGAGTTACAAGTCAAAAAGATAATTTTAGAACAACCACCGTGAGAGAAGCTGAAGCATAGAATTAAAAGATAGAAAAGAGTGGGATGAGATGAAAATGACAGGATCACTAAGCGAGAGAGACCAAGGTTGGGTAGCAGAGGCACAACCTAATGCTAGGTAACATAGGCTGACCATGAAAAAATGTAAAGACAGAAATGGGGATGTTGGGTAACAGAGCAACCCCAGTGCAATAACCAGCAATGCTAACAACGACGAACAGTAACTTCACAAGGTGGAGCTTCAGCGATTTCATATATGAACTCTATTGAAAACAGGAGAAAAATTCTACTAATAGTACTATAGTTTTCCACTAAATATCCATCTGCCACACATTCTCTATGAGGAGATATTGGGGACAGGGCTTTTAACACACTGATAGATAACAGATATATGCTGAGAAACAAGAAATTTCCTCATTAAAAAACACCAACACAGCTATACAGGAGTATTTATAGGTGTACCAAGTAATAAAAGAATTCTAAAAACAGAAACTGTATTTTTTGGATGACTAAACAACAGGAGAAAATAAGTATCATTTTGGGTGCACTCTGATGACGATCCCATGATTGAGCATGGTAAATCACAATAACACAGTGATCTCACCCGTTCGGCTTGTCCACGACCCTGGCAATTAGCATGTGCAATGCTGACACGCTAAACCTCATCCCTATACTTTCATTATGAAATTTAAAACCATCAAAGTCATGTTTTGTTATTAGTTTGGAGGAAAAACGAACAGATTTAATTATGTTTCTATACCATCAACCAGACATTTGAGCACATGTTTACACAGTATAAAGCTGCTTAATGTTCTTTCATATACATTCATTTTTCATTTATCATTTGAGAGTGTCACGGAAAAATTCATTTATCATCTGAGAGTCGTCACAGAAATGTTGGCAATCATCGGGAGCAAAAATAAAAAAATTACAAATGATATATATCAATGAGAAAGTAATAAAACTGAATCTTACATCTGGTTGAAAAATCTTTCGCGTGACTCTTGCGGCAGTCCATTTCTTCAATCCTTAGTATCCATATTGGCTTCTTGGTTAGGTCTCCCATTATCGTTATCCATCTAATTTTTATAAACTGAGACACCACAGACTATTCTTGTCAAATCTATGAAGATAATCAAAGATAATCCGTATAAATCAATGATTTTCACAAAGATAACCGTCCATCAAGAAATCATAAATTGTTTAGTCACCATAACACTTAAACAACAGACAAATATTTTTTTTCTCAAGGGACAAAAAACAGAGGTTCACTTATACTACCAATATACCATGTTCTAACCTATTTTTATTACATAATCATGCTTCAAATTTGGAGATGGTGTTCTGTTCTGATTTCCTTCAAGATGTGAATAATGATTCAAACGAAACGCGCCCCCTTTACACTCGCTCTTTCGATTAAACAGTTATAATAAGGAAAGAGGAATGATTAATCCTAAATTACAAAACAACCTGATGGTGACTACGATTTTGGCAATTTTCCGGCCATGGCGTGGACAGTGTCTTCTTTTAATAAATTTATTTGATGTTAGTTATTCTGTTTAATATTTTATTTTATTAGATAATATGAAAAACAATTATTAAATTTTTAATAAATTTTTTATTAATGTTTCTTATTTTATTTGCTATAAATTATGTACGTGTCATGTGAATTTTAAATGATAAAAATTAATTGAATATATTTTTAATATTTGATAATAAGTTATTCAATAAATAAAAAAAAGAAACTGAAATTTGTAATGTATTTTAAAACTTAAAATTGTAGATGAAATTAAATATTTGTATACAACGTAAAGTAATTTGAATAAAAAACATTATATCTATTAATTTGTTTTTGGTAATATTAACGTGACATTATGAAAAAGGCCAACAGAACATTAACGGTAATATTAACAGTTTATTGCTAAGTGATTATGTAACGACCATACTGATTAACATTTTCATGTGGAATATGAATCTGTCATGCCATCAACATTTTGTTTTTGGGTAAATTTTACATAATTTTTTATCCTTTTTAGAAAAACCACATTAAATTTCTCACTAAACTGTTGACCAGTTTTAGTCTCTCAACAAATTTTTTTTTATAAGATTTATTCTTTTAACAATATTCATTTAATCAATTTTAGCATCTTAATTATTATTTGTTAAAATGAACACAAACCCGTCATTTAAATTGTATATCATGAGTTAAGATGAAATCAAATTAAAAAAATAATTTTTTTAACTCATAATGAAATGAAATATTATTTACTAATAAGTTTTAATATTATTTAAAATATTTTGACTACTAAATAAATTCTCCTTTAGATATTTTTTTAGTACCAATATTCTGCTTCTTTGTAATTATTATTCTATTGTTCATTTTTCATTTTTCATTTTTCATTTGTTTGAAGTAATTTATTGAAATGATGTTTACATGAATTTTTTAAATGACAAACTTTTTAAGAAGACATGGAATCTAAACTTTAAAGATATTGTCCAGGTTGATTCATTTTGTCTACTTGTAGTATATTTATAACTAAATAATTTTTCATTCTTTCTTGTTGGAAGTTCCAACCTTCAATTCATACTTTACAAAATGGGTGCAAACCTTATCTATAAGTCGATTTTGGTTATGTGAGGTTGAGTTAGACTCAAAGTCCACTTCTAACAATTGAATTCATCTTGTTTCCAAAATATAATAAATTTATTTCTTATCATTATATTAAAATAAAATAAAAATATTAATAAATTTATAAAAACAATAATATACTCACAAAAATAATTAAAAAATAATTAAAAAATAATTATAAAATAAATAATTTGTACAAGTTTTTTAATTCAGAGACTGCATTGTTCTTTGTTTTCTTTTAGTAACATTAGTGTTTGATTCATGTTTACTTTCATAGAACCTCCTGTTTTGATCTCGTTACTATGGAATAGTGAAATCAGAATTAAATTTATTGGTTGATTTGGAGGGTTGAGTGGCAAAACTTGTAATTTTTATGGTTTTGGTTTAAAAATCGTAACTCCAAAGTGGGTCTGATTTTCCAAGAGGTATTCTTATGTCAGGTTATTTTATCAATACATCTATTGAATTCTGAATTATGTTTCTTTTAATCTTTACTTTAATTGTATTTGAATCTCATAGTTAGGTGTAGTGCTTAATCCATTTGTGTTTTAGCTTAGATTTTTATCTTGTCTATACTTTCTATATTGTTCTGTTCAACTGATTTTATTTTTTTTGCATTGCAATTTTTAATTTCCAATTCATGAATAGGATCAGGATTCATTTCCTGCATAAGCATGTTTACTATTATGTTCTGGTTCTGAGATGAACCCTAGTTAGTCAAGGTCTTACATGTTTATAATTGTTTTTTTTTTCATTAGGTAGAACATCAATACCAGATTAGTTAAGCACTGCATCGACATTTTACCTGCATATCATAGGTTCATCTAAGTAGATTCATGCATTTTTAATTAGGTGTTCTTTTAATCTCTTCTCTTTTCCCCACTTTGTTTTGTTTTGTTTTCTTTAACAAGGATTAGTTATACACATCAAAGCTTAACACGCACCAAAATTTGATACATTTTTGACATTATACTTCATTAGTGAGGAGTATTTTTGTAAAATCCTAACGCAAAAAAGGCTTTTTATCACAACATAACTTATACTACCTTATACATAATTCATACACAACTCATACTTTATATATAATCCATACATAACTCATACATAATTTATATATAAGTCATACATAACTCATGCAGATATCATACATAACATTTACATACCTCATACATAACACATACATAAGTCATACATAGCACATACATAACTCACACATACCTCATACATAACTCATACATACATACTAGTCATCTTATTCATTTTTAATTGATGATTTCGTACAAACATTGACTTCTTGCAAATTATCTCATACATAACTCATACTTATCTCATATATAACCCATACATAAGTTATACAAAACTCTTATATACCTCATCTATAACTCATACTTACCTCATACATAACCTACATACATCATACCTAACTTATACATATCATATACATAACACATGCATACCTCATACATTATTACTTTTAAATAATTCTACTTTGTTTTTGTGATTTGATGAAAAAAAAAACCTTTTGACACAGTTAAGAATTCTTTTCAATCAAGGTATAAGGATGAGAATTTTGGATTGGAAAAATGTTTAACAGTAAGCAATGGATTGAAAGCTTCTTTATTTAGGTATTGCACATGGATGAAATTTATACATACACACACATATATATATATATATATATATATATATATATATAGATATATATATATATAGATATATCTCACCACCAAGAAATGAGAAGAGAATTAATTGTATCAATTGTGAAGAGATGAGATGTATATATTGTGAAAATGAGAAAGGAAAAATAATACAATTGCCCAACCTGATGTTGCACCTTGCCTAACCGTGCTTCTGCCTAATCGTGCCTTTAATAATTTTCTCATGATTGTTTAAATTTCTTAATAACAAATTAAACAAATAAGAGAGTAAGGAAGAGAGAAAATTGACCAAGTGATTCTTATATTGGTTCATATCACACAGATCCTATGTCCAGTTATTAATCTCAAACGAGAATTAACGATTCACTATCACAAACCAACAAATTGTTACTGTTAGAAATATTAAATCTTTTATCTTTCAGTTTATTTTTCAGTTAGTTTGTTAATATTTATTATTTGTATTTTGGGCTTAGCCCATATTTTTTCTATTATAAATAGAGAACCCTATGTGTGTTTAACACAAGGGAGATTAATCCCATAAATAATTTTCACTATATTTAACATGGTATCAGAGCAGGTTTTCTGATATCTTCCGGTGGTCTTTGTTGTCTGCCGGCGGCCGACCGTCATGGTCGCCGGCAGCCCCTAAAAATATCCAGAATCAGAGACAAGTCTCCTAGAAACTACTGCCTCCTCTGAATGACCGGACCGAAACCACTGCCTCCTCTGAATGACAGGACCTCCCTCTCTTTGTTTAGACCTTCCAGAGCAGTGATTGCTGCCATCAAAATCTGTCTTCTTCTCGTCGCATGTTTCTGCATCTTCGGACCTCCTTCTTTCTGCGTAATTTGCTGTAGAGGGTTTCGCCTCTGTATTGCTGTAGAGGGTTTCGCCTCTGTATTGCTGTAGAGGGTTTCGCCTCTGTATTGCTGTAGAGGGTTTCGCCTCTGTATTGCTGTAGAGGGTTTCGCCTCTGTATTGCTGTTCTTGCCTTCTTCTTCCTTTCTTATTGTATCTGTCACACAGATCTGAAGTGTTTGTTGCTCCTTCTCTGCTGCTCTCCTTCTCTGCTGCTCTCCTTCTCTGCTGCTCTCCTTCTCTGCTGCTCTCCTTCTCTGCTGCTCTCCTTCTCTGCTGCTCTCCTTCCCTGCTGCTCTCCTTCGTACATTTTTGAAGTTGAAAACCTAGTTTAGTTATTTCAAGCTTGGTTCATACAATTTGTATGCTCCAGCTTGAGGGGGAGTGTTAGAAATATTAAATCTTTTATCTTTCAGTTTATTTTTCAGTTAGTTTGTTAATATTTATTATTTGTATTTTTCACTATATTTAACAGTTACAATCACAAAGAAAATAACAAAGTTTAAGGTTAGAACATCTCTCTTGTTACCACAAGAGTTGAAACTCACTTCCCCTAAAACCTACAAGGGATGAACATCTCCTTTGAATGCTTCACGAAGGATGAACACCTCCTTTGAATCTTCACAAAGGATGACATGCTTTAACTCAACAACAACAACAACACTGAATCACAACTCCCATGAAAGTTCTCGGTCTATGTCAACACCAAGTTCTTAAAGTCAAAACACAAGGCTTACAAAACCATATAACACACTTATCACAGCACACAACAAAACAAATAAGTTTTTCGAAATTCAAGTATCGTATGTTAGAATGAGACTCTCAATCTAATTTACAGATATCTCACTCAAGGATACCTTCAAAAATCCGTTGTCTGTTGTTTAACGTGTGATAATCGATTATCCACTTATGATAATTGATTATTCATTTAATGAATGCACAACGGTCAAAAACTTGTTTGAAAAATCTTATAATTGCTCATGATAATCAATTATGGCAGGTCATAATCGATTATTGATAATCGATTATTATAAGTTGGTAATCGATTATCTTGAGTGTAAAATGAGAGTCTTATATATGACTTTGAGACATCATCAAAACTTCCAATCTTCATCTTTATGCTAACAACATTCGAGTTATTTGGGGGTGCATGTAACGTTTGAGTCATATATAAGACTCTCTTCTTATCAATGGTCATAATTATGTGTCCTGATTGTATTTTATATTGTTCGTAGGAGCATATAAGATTTTATGTGTGTTTTGATATGTTTTAGGCTTTTTAGAGTGATTTGGCCATCCACTAGGTAAAGGAAGCTAATTGTTTCATTTTAAAGTTAAAAATCAGATGAATGTGGTAAACTGCATGTCTAGTTGATGTGAGTATCTTGATTTATTGATTTGGTGTTTGAGCTACTGAAATATGAATGTGTTGCTATGTTTGGGTGTTGTTTGCTTTGTCTAAATTGGTGTTGAGTTGAGGAACTGATAATCTAACCATTAGTTACGATAAGCATTAGAATTGTTGTAAGCACCACCTTTTGTGAATATGGATATCATGTATGCTTAATATGTATTATGGATTGAGAACATGGTTATGGATATGTGTGGTGATGATGTTGTGAGAATTTCAAGCAAAAATTATTTGTGGTGATGTGGTTATGTATGCTCAAATTGGGGGTGGGGGGTTCAATAAGGAGGTATCCTTAACTCTAATAACTATTTACACTAAAATAGAGTAGAATGAGTTATGTGGTGAGAGTCGGAGGATGTCTTAGTCTATGGATATTGGTTAGGTCCACAAAAAGGATTAACATTGTGAGTAATAGGATGATAACTCTTTTGTTTATGACTCAACAAAATATAAATACTACAAGAAGTGTACGCTTATAGTGACACCCAATGTTAAAGGCATGTATCTGGAAAAGTGAGTCTAGTGTCAACTGTTTATGTGTGTTGATATGAGTTATTGTATTTTATAAATGTTTTGCTTATATTTGATGTCGTTTAATTGTTTAGAAAACATTTTTGCACATTTGCATGTCGTTTTCTTTTGATATTTTCTTGTGTCTTTGTGTTTTTTCTTTGCGATTATCAATTTTATAACGTCTTATTTTATCCATTATAAGCTATTAGAATTAGGATGTTACACAACCATACTTCTTTTTATAGAAAATACATTATTTAAAATTATTTTAACAAATTTAATAGAAAAGAAAACAAATATTTATTGGGTATTGGATAATTTCATACAGTGCACAATGCAACAATCCAATGGTCAAGTTGTTGGTATAAAGTTCATCTTGTGACATATGTTATGTAAATTTCTTAATTTAAAAGATTTTCCTCATACGTATACACACAAAAATGACGATAGTTTAAGATATTTTTTTAACTATAAATTATGTGACTAATTATTTAAACAATTTTAGTAAAATTACTTCATTATCTAAATAAATAAATTCTTTTTATTGGAATGAAAGATAATTTAACTAAAAAGTAAATAGTTAAGAGAAGTTTAATGAGGAAAGCTTTGGGTGTGGAAAAGATTAACAATGGATTTGCATCTCTTAAAGATTATTACTAGAGGTATCCTTAACTCTAATAAGTATTTAGACTCAAATATAATAGAATTTGTTATCTGGTGAGAGTCGTAGGAGTTCTTAGTTTATGGACACTGGTTAGGTGCTAGGCGCAAAAAAGATTAACCTTGTGAGTACGTAGTAGGATGATAACCCCTTTGTTTATGACTCTGCAGCACATAAACACTATTACAAGTGCATGCCTATAGTGAAACCCAATGTTAAAGGCATATATCCAGATAATTGAGTCTAATGTCAATTGTTTATGTGTGTTTACGATTTATTGTATTTTATAAATGTTTTGCTTAGATCTAATATGGTTTAAATGTTTTAGAAAATCTATTTATACATTTGCTTATCGTGTTGTTTTCTTTTGGTGTTTTCTTGTGTCTTTGTATTTTTCTTTTGCGATGATCATCTTATTAGTATGAGCAAGTGATGAAAGTGTTGAAATATATATCTCTAAAAGAAGATGATGCAGCATAATTTTTTTTTATGATCGTCTAATAACTTTTCGTGGTAGTTTTAGATATATTTTATTATTACGATTATTTAATTTAGTAACTGTATTAATAATCTATATTTATCTATTGAGACAATCGTTTTGATTATCAATTTTATAACGTCTTGTTCTATCCATTATAAGCTGTTAGAATTAAGATGTTACACAACCATACTTCTTTTTATAGAAAATACATTATTTAAAATTATTTTAACAAATTTAATTGTAAAGAAAACAAATATTTATTGGGTATTGGATAATTTCATATAGTGCACAATGCAACAATCTAATGGTCAAGTTGTTGGTAAAAAGTTTATCTTGTGATATATGTTATATAAATTTCTTAATTTAAAAAATTTTCCTCATACGTACACACACAAACAGTTTAAGATATTTTTTTAACTATAAATTATGTGACTAATTATTTAAACAATTTTAGTAAAATTACTTCATTATCTAAATAAATAAATTATTTTTATTGGAATGAAAGATAATTTATGAAAGATAATTTAACTAAAAAGTAAATAGTTAAGAGAAGTTTAATGAGGAAAGCTTTGGGTGTGGAAAAGATTAACACAATTTGCATCTCTTAAAGATTATTACTAGAGGTATCATTAACTCTAATAACTATTTACACTCAAATATAATAGAATTTGTTATGTGAAGAGCCGTAGGAGTTCTTAGTCTATGGACACTGGTTAGGTGCTAGGCGCGAGAATGATTAACCTTATGAGTAGTAAGATGATAATCTCTTGTTTATGACTCTGCAGAACATAAACACTACTACAAGTACGTGTCTACAGGGAAACCCAATGTTAAAGGCATGTATCCAAATAATTGAGTCTAGTGTCAATTGTTTATGTGTGTTTACGAGTTATTGTATTTTATAAATGTTTTTCTTACATCTAATATGGTTTAAATGTTTTAAAAAAATCTTTCTGTACATTTGCTTATCGTGTTATTTTTTTGTGTCTTTGTATTTTTTTTTTGGGATGATCATCTTATTAGTATGAACAAGTGATGGAAGTGTTGAAATATATATCTCTAAAATGATGATGCAGCATAATTTTTTTTTATGATGGTCTAATAATTTTTCGTGGTAGTTCTAGATATTTATCTGTTATTAAAGTTATTTAGTTTGATAACTATATTAGTAATCTATATTTATATACTGAGATAATCGTTTTATTTATAATTTTATAAAATCTTATCTTATCAATTATAAACAAATAGAATTAGGATGTTACCGCAACAAATACATCTCTTTATGGGAAATATATTATTTAAAATTATTTTAACAAATTTAATAGCAAAGAAAACAAATATTATTTATTGGATATGGGATAATTGCATACAGTACACATTGCAACAATATAATGTTCAAGTTATGTTGTTGGTAAAAAAGTTTATCTTGATATATGTTATGTAAAATTTAAATAGTTTTCTTAATTTAAAAAACTTTCCACGTACGTACACACGAAAAATGACGACAGTTTAAGATTTTTTTAACTATAAATTATGTGATTAATTATTTAAACAATTTTATTAAAATTATTTCATTATCTAAATAAATGAATTATTTTTTATTGGGATCAAAGATAATTTAACTAAAAAGTAAATAGTTAAGGGAAGTTTAAAGAGGAAAGCTTTAGGTGTGGAAAAGATTAACAGTGGATTTGCCTCTCTTAAATATTATTATTTTATTTTTATCGGGATCCGGTAACAATTTTAGTGAAGTGTTGTTGGTTGAAAAACCAAAGATACTAGCCACAAATTAAATAGGGTATAGCTAGGAAATATTAGCTACAAATTTACGTGGGAATATTAACTACAGATTTACCTTGTTTTCTTTAAATGATTAGTGTATTTAAATGTTTTCTTTAAAAGATTAAAGATATACGATAATCATAATCCCAAAAGATCAAGATATTTGATTGATGAAAACTATTACTAAGAATATTTACAGTTTTTTAAAATCTATATTGTTTTTTTAAGTATTTATTTAATTAATATATTTAATAATTTAATAAAAATATATAAATATTTCTGAAGATTTTCTTATGAATGGGGTTATCTGATCATAATTTTTCTAACAATTAGCAACAATTGAAAGCACGAAAGGGAGATAGGACAATAAAAAAAAACTTCAATTTAAACATGTAATTAGATAAACTCATGCAAACAAACAAATAACATACCAACTCTTTCTACTGAAAGGGACTGAGAGCAACTCCTGCTGCAACCGCTCGTGAACGCTCATCCTTCTCCAGTCAGTCCGTCTCACCTTCTCCTTTTTTTCTGACTCTTGCTCTCTCAATCTCAAATATGGAGTGACCTGCAGAAAACACACCCGGTCGATCAATCCTACTTGATAGTAACACCAACAATGAGTATCATCAGTTAAAGAAAAGTTACAAACAAGAAAAATATAATACAGATATTCTCAAACTTTTCTTTTAAGCAGGCCAAAAGTTTGAGAAATGTTTGAAAAATCCTATGTGAATAAGATTATGGATTCAACTATTTTAAAATTAAATTAAACTTTAAAATATAAATACGTGAATTGCGTAATTACTTAAATAGATTTAATTACATAAATTTTTTTAGTGAATTCATCTTGTTTTAAAAACTAAACTGATATGTTATATATTCAATTCAGTTTTTAAAAATAAAAATCCGTTTTTTATACTATTTCAGTTAATTAATGTGATATGTTCTCTCTTATAGCTCTTTCATAAATTTAAATTGGGAGCAATCTTAATTAAGTCCTATTCGAATATATGTTTGTTAGGATTATTAAGATTTGTCAAATTTAACCAGAAATCAATCTTTACGTGATGTTATTGAAACTTGAAGAGGCTTTTAAGAAAATAATATTCAAGAATTTTAAGTGAGAAGTTTAAAAAGTCTGTGGTGTGGTTTATTAGCTGTTATTTACTCATGGTAGGAATATGAGATTTGATTGTATAAAAATATATCTTTCAAAAAAAACTTTCCATGTACCTTAATTTTTTTTTATACCTTCCAACACCAAATACAAAATAACACTTTTTTTACTTTTCTTGTTGAATCTTAAATCATTTTAAATTTTAATATAAAAGTGTTATTTTATTAGTGTTAAATAGCTGTAAAAGAAAAAAAAAATAGTGTTTGTTTATCACTACCCATGTTTCAATTGTTTGAATAATAATAAAGGAAATATTGTTTTAAATATTTTCTGTTAATTCCACAACGTCCTGTCAATTAAAATATCAATCAATAATCAATCATCATTAAAAGAAAAACAGTTTTCTTGATTATATCTTTTTAATAAATATATCGTAATTTCATGTCTATTTCTTTAAATTATTGAATGATATATATATATATATATATATATATATATATATATATATATATATATATAAATTTTAAAAACAATGTAAATCATCTTTAGTATTAAATATAGGAGTGTTGTGCACGCATATTTTTAGTAAATAATAACTGTCTTGAGAGTATCATTTAGAAAAATATTTCATATATTTGATTATATATATTTTTAATTATTTTAAGTTAATATTTCAACACAATTAATGTCTGTTTTTATTGAATATTTGATAATTGCATAGGACTTGATATGGAAATCACAATGCAATAATCTAATGGTGGAGTCAACATTTATCTTATTATATATGTTATGTAAAATTTAAATAATAGTTTTCTTAATTTAAAAATGTTTCCACATACAAAAAAAAGAGAGATTATCTTATTAGTTTAAGATTTAATATTTGGAAGGGTAAAGATGTGGATAATTATTTAAAGAAATATAGTAAAAGTAGTAGATGGTGTAAATAAATGAATTATTTTGATGGGGATTAAAGAAAAAAGAATTAAAAGATGGTAAAGGGTGTTAGAGGAAGGGTTAAGGATATCTTTGAAAAGATAATTGTGGTAACAGTATTACAGCAGTTGTTTGTGGGAAAAGAAAAGATAAGTTAGTTTGAATATAGGGAAATTAATGTGCGTGAGGTGGGACAGAAGGGCATTTCTTCAAAACGTGACACTTCCATTCTTCCACAAACAGGTTAAAAAAGGGACTCTCCCTATGTGCAAGACTCGTCAAAACCCACACCACAGCTACGTAGTACGTTGTTTTGTTCTCAATTTCTGAGGTAGCTCCTTCTTCCTAACTCTTTTTTTTTTCTCATCTCTTTTCATGAGATCGTAAAACCCTGCAATGTGTGCTGTTTTCTTTGCGTTTTGATAAAACCCTGGAAGAAACTCGTATAGTGTGTTATTCAGGAGTCGAGAGATGATTTTCTTGGTTGCTAAGCTACCAAATCTTTGATCTGACCTGGTCGTTATCTCGATTTTTGGCTTCATCAGGTGTGTGTGCTATTTGTTGTAAATTGTACCCTTCGGTGTCATTTTCCTTAATCTCTATCTGGTGCAAGTGATAGAGCTCTCTCTCTCTCTCTCCGTTGATCACACGAAAAACCCGTTTTTGGCTCCATGGAAGAAGACCAAGAGTCTCGGCATCAAAGGGAAAATCGAGGGTCTGTTCCTCGGGAAGGAGAAGGGTTAGGGGGTAATGGAGGAGGTGTTAACTGCAATGAGATTCGTTCTTTCACGTGCGATATCTGCAACAAAGGTTTCAGTTCGGGTAAAGCTCTTGGTGGGCACATGAGAATCCACAACCTCTCGAGAAAACGGGTTCATGGGGAGAAACAAAGCACCGGTGATGCTGCAAAATCCAAGACGGCGAAATGGGTGATGGTGGATGGTAACCCCACTTGTTCCGTTTGTGGAAAGACCTTTTCTTCCAGGAAGTCCTTGTTTGGGCACATGAGGTCTCACACTGAGAAGCCGAGGAAGGGAATTCGAAGCAACGCTCCGATCGTTCGTGCCTCCTCCAATTCCACTTCTTCCTCAACCCTTTCTGATGATTTGACCGTTGATCTCTCTCTAGTTCTCAGGGGTTGGTCCGTCACTGCCAAGAGGGGCCGCATAAGCTCTTCTTGCAGCAAATCAGATTCTGGTTTGGAAGAAGGTGATGAGATTGAGCCACGTATGCAAGAGGCTGCGTATGTGCTCATGTTGCTGGCCAGAGGGAGTCCGAAGTGCGAGCAAGTGGTTGTCGCTGATCAGATTCAAGAACATCCATTCAACAAGAGGGGACGTGAAGAGGAGCTGTCACACCCAGTTTTGGGGAATTCTGATGACGTGAAGATCAAGAAGAGAAATAGAAAGAAGGTGAAATTAACAGAATTAGCATCAACTGGGGAAGAAGGGAACAGATTCGCCAGATGCAGAAAATGCAATACAAGTTTCCCAAGTCACCAATCTTTGAATGATCATCTATGCAGCCTTCAAAATTCTAAGAACATTGAGTCTCGGTCACATGGTGTGTCAGCCACAAAAGAAGAGCATCATGCCAAAACAACCATACAGGGGGAGAAAACAGGACCAGGAACTGTTTTAGAGGATAGAGCTGTGGAAGCCATGAGAGGGTATGAGTGTGAAGTTTTGAAGGAGACTTTCTCAATCGGTCAAGCCTTTGGGGACCACAAGAGATCTGATTGGACCAGGATGGGAGAAGGTCAGTCAGCTCAGGCAACTTCTTCAAACATGGGAAATGGTCAGAATTGTTCCAAGGTTCTGAGTTTTGATCTCAATCAGATTCCTGCTATGGATGGGGAAGAGGGTGTTCAATCAGATTTGTTTATTCCTGCCAACATTATGACATCATCGAGTTATGATTCCTCTTGCTAAAAATACCTCTGTCACTGATCAGTGAATAAGAATTTGATTTTTGACCATAATAGGGCATGCATTGTATTAGCAAAGATAGGTACCCTTCACAGCAAGTTATGCACTGTTAACAATTGATTGTCTTTAGTATTAGCTTCCTCTGGTGAGACACCACGGGGAACTATCTTAGCTGTTTCCTATGCTTTTGGTAGGGTCATGAACTCTTGTTTTTTCTGTATTTTCTTTCTTCATGTGATGCATGCTGTGTACTGCAAGCCTATAGCTTGCTGCAAAAAGGAAGGATCCCAAAGGGCATTGTGGGGCTTTCATTGTTTACCCTTTTTCTGCTTAAATGCAATTGGACAAAATACTTTTTCCGAATCCTTTTATTAAATAATAATTTGACCATCAACTCCTTGATTAAGGTGCCTAATAAAAGTTTTTCAAGTTCACGTTGATTCTATAGTAGCCAGAATTTCCTTCCACGCTTCATGTTTCCTCTCTTTTCAATGGTACACACAATCAATATAGATTGAGGTGAACATTAAAAACAAAGAAACGAATGACTTAATGGATCATTTATGATTGAGCTACAAGTTTATTCTCACATTAAAAATTACTTAATGGATCATTCATGCACACACAGCCCTTTGGAAATGAAACTTAAATTGCGTCTTATCTCACGGCTCACCAAATACACAAAAGCGTTACTTTAACAAAGGCATAAAGTTGTAGGTTAGCAATTTTTTCTTATAACAATTTATAGGTTTAAATGAAATTTTCGTTGATAATTTTTCTATTTTTTTTTGGTTCATGTAATTTTTTGAAGTCTTTGTTTTAAACCTTACAGATGTTTCATTCTGTGTCTTTGTCGTGAGTTTTGTTACATGAATCACTACTCTGATAAACTGTGGTCGTATCACTGCCGTTTTTTCAGCCATTGTTATCATCAATGTATTTGTTGTCAAAGAGACTAAAAAAAGAATAAAATTATAAAGACAAATCAAAATAAAAAATTTAGCATACATGTGAAATAAAAATAAATACATGCATTAATTACAAAGACAATTATATTGATGATTTTTTTAGACAAACAGAATTCTATTTTGGGTACGAAAGTCACAAAACAGGAAAAGGTGTTAATTTGCGTAGAAGAAAACATTATTTAAGTCTTTATTATTTTATAGGGCAAAGCTCTTAGAAGTTTGGAGCAAACTCTTATTTTTATTATTTTTAAAAATGTTAAATAAGTCAGATGTTAACAATATTTTATTTCTTAAAATAATATATATTTATGATCGTGCGCAAATCATTGTTTAAACTATTTTAATATTTCCTTTATATTTATCAACACAAAAAATATTTTATATTAAGTAAAAACTTATTTACTCAAACAGTATATTAATAACAGCATAAAGAAACATAAACAAATTTTCTTAGAAATAATCTCAGGTTCCAAATAAGAAATTTCAAAACATTTCCTTTTTTATGGATATCCTTGGAAGAACATTCATGTTTCTGCATACATTTGAACAATGACTATAATAAATTTAAAATAAAAACAATATGGTAGAAGTAGGATCAAAGAAAATAAGTTAATTCCTTAAAAAAATCCATACTTCTAACTACTTGTTAAGGATATGAGAATCAATGTTAAATATAGATTCAAATGCAACTGTGGTTATATATTGAGATTCTCAACTAGGGATGGCAAAAAAATCCGCGCCCGTGGATATCCGCGGATAAAATCCGCGACGGATAGTTGATACCCGCGGATATTTACTACTCGCAACCCGCGGGTAGCGGATATTTTAATACCCGCTTATAATCGGGTCGGGTGCGGATATTATACTATCCGTACCCGCGGATACCCGCTACCCGCAAAAAATAAAAATAAAAATTTAATTTATATTTTATTAAGTTAAATTTAATTAAAATTAACATTAATTTATATTTAACAATATTAAATTTAATTAAAATTTATATTTAATTTAATTTATATTATATTTTATATATTTTTTATAATTTTATTTAAATTTTATTTTATTAATTTATTAAAATATATATTTTTTTAATATTTGCGGGTATCCGTGGATATCCGCGGGTTTTAAAATACCCGCGGATATTTTTTAAGCGGATATCCGTGCGGGTAGCGGGTCGGGTAGCGGGTGGATTTTTTTTTGTCGGATCGGGTTGCGGGTAGGCATTATCCGTGCCCGACCCGACCCGTTGCCATCCCTATTCTCAACAATATAGTCATTAAAGCAAGATAAAAAAAAAAGTTGATTATTATTCTTCCACAGTTTGCATCTAATAGGCGGAAACATATATGAAATAAAGCATGCATTTATTTAGTAAAAAAAAACATGTGTTATGTTTTATACTTAGTTGTTTGAATACAAATTAAACTAAACAAGATAAGATGTTAAAGAAAATTTTTATTGTAATTTTAATTAAAATAATGTACATAACAACAATATTTATGTCATTACTAAGAAAAATGTTTGAATTTAAATTTTATAACGAGAGAATATTATTTCACATCAATAGAATTATATTAAAAGAAAAACAAAATCATAGCTATAAAATATTTTTTTAGTACGAGAAGATGGAGTTATAATTAATTTAAATAGTATAAAAAGTTATAAATTATCATTTATTTATTTTTATAATATTATATAATCTATTTACTACTATTAAATATAAATTTTTACTTTTATAATTTTATAGTGAGAGAAAGTACCATTCCAGCAATAGTATCATATTATTTGAGTCATTGCAAAATCAAACGAAAAACTAAAAGCATGATTATAAAATATTTCTCTTAATAGGAGATGATTGAGTTATAATTTATTTAAGTAGTGTAAAGTAGCTATAAATTATTATTTATTTAGTTTTATAATATTATATTGTCTATTTACTAGTAATAAATATAATTATTTTTAGTTTACAAAATATTATATCAATATATTTATAATATTTTGTATGCATATAATAAGTTAATTAGTATCGTAGTGTTCTATTATTGGTTTTAAAGTATGAAGTAGGGGTTGAAATCTCACGGTAAACATTTTTTTTTTCCATTTCAAGTGTCATTTTTTTCTATACCACATGTTCATGCAAGTGTCACAACAATTCTAATCAATCCTAATTAGGGATGGTAAGATACTACACGAGAAGACGTTTTATTTCGGGTATTGATTGAACGAGCTTTATTCGATTGGATTATGTCAGGTGTTGGTTGGATGGACTGGGTCATAGATTGGATGGGTTATGTTATAGAAGTCCTGAATGATTATGAGTCTATTGTGTGTCCAAATTATTCGGATTATGTTATAGAAGTCCTAAATGATTATGACTCTATTGTGTGTCCAAATTATTCGGATGTAGTTGAACATGTGTTGGTCATCAATTTGATTGAATTGTGCAAATTCTCATATTATTTGTCCTATTTTATTCTTCTCTAGTCATCTAGGTCTCCAAGGTCTCTCGTTTGTTCATTCTTCTCTAGTCATTTAGGTTTTCAAGATCTCTCGTTCATCCAGAATCGCTTGAATGATACATGTAGAAGGTATTTTGATGTTAAAGTCAGTAGCTGACAGATCAATTAGCAATGATGCATGTTATGTGCATGTATATCAAAGGAACTCAACCTAAAGTAGTCACCCAAAAGAGCTTTGCCTGGAGTGGTCGGCCAAGAGTGGCCGACTCAAAGGAACTTGACACCAAGAGAGCTCAGCTCAAAGGAGTTTGACCCATAATGGTTGGCCAAAGGAGCTCACCTAGAGAGTCATTGGTTTTGGAGTTAGACTGTTTGATTGATGGTTGGTTGTCCGGGCTTAACCGAACGAGCATACGACACACAGATCCTCCAAGCCTGAGCATTAAATAATTTACGAAGGAGTTTGGATTTAACCGTTTGGTACTCGACCCTTAAGTGTGTTGAAAGTTGTAACCCGATGGAGAAGGGTTTCTTAGTTAGAACAAGTCCTTGACCATTAGTCGTGAACTTTGTTATATGTTGATTAGATGAGCTTCAACCATTTTTAAGGTGAGTAGTTCGACAATGATTCTTTTCAAAACTCTTCCTTGACCGACCGCTTGTGAGATAGCAGGAGTTCTTTTAAGAACTATTCCTTAACCAATCGCTTAAAGGATGCAGTAGGGGTTCACCTAGATGAACTCTTCCTTAACCAACCTATTGATCGACTCATTAGGCCGAGCTATTGCGATTGAACACTTGTGAGACGACATAGGTTCTTTTCATAACTCTTCCTTAACCGTCTCGACACTCCATCAGCAAGGGTTCACTTGGGTGAACTTTCCCTTAACAGACTTGTTGATCGACTAAGTAGGTCGAGTTGTTGAGGTCGAACACTTGTGAGACGATAAAGGTTTTTTCAGAACTTTCTCTTCATCTGATTCGTAGACAGACTAAGCGGTGGATGTTCTTTTCAGAACGCTCCCTTCATTTATTCATAGGCATATCGAGTAGTATAGGTTCTTTTCAAAACTCTCCCTTCATCTGGTTAGTAGGCAGATCAAGCGGTAAGGGTTTTTTTTTCAGAAAGCTCCCTTCATTCGTTTGTAGGCAGACTGAGCGATAGGAGTTCCTTTCATAACACTCCCTTGACTGACCCGTTGAAGGTGTAATATGGCGAGAAGGTGGGGCCAACAAAGCGAGGCTGGGCTTTCAAGAATGAAGTCGACAGATGATATGAGGTCGAGAGGTCGAGATGTATATGAAGTTGAACGATCGAGTTGTCAATAGTGAAAAGTCGATCAAATTTGAGGCTAATGTTGAAGTCGAAAGAGGTTGTTGAGACTACACAATCAAGGTAGAACAGGCCGAACGTTAAAGTTGAAAGAGGGTGTTAATGAGGCAAAGTGATCGAGAAGATGAGGCTGAAAAGTTGAGAAAAGGTGGAGCTTGAAGATCGTGCTTTCAAGACGGAAAAGTCGAGAGGTTGAGATTGAAAGAGGTCGAGAGGTTGAGGATGAACGTTGGTCGAATGAGGTTCAATTATCCAGACTAAAAAGTTGAATGAATTTGAGGATGATGTTGAAGCCAATAGAGGTTGAGTTGTTAAGGCTAAATGACCGATCGAATGAGACCGAACGATCGAGAGGAGGTAAAGGCTGAACGGTCGAGTTGTCAAGACTAAAAAGTTGACATGTTGAGGCCAAAAGAGGCCGAGAGTTTTAGGCTGAGGTTGAACGGTTAAAAGGTTAAGGCCAAACCAGGTCGAGCTGTCCAAATTGGAAATTCAACATAATTTAAGGCTTGTGGGGAAGCCGAAATAGGTTTTTGAGACCACATGGTCGTGGACGCACGAGCCAAAAGTTTGAAGCCCAAAGTGGCTAAGATGTTGAGGTCGTGATATCAAGTTCGGACGAGTTAAACGTTGAAGCCGAAAGAGGCGAAGTTGTTGAGGCTGAATGACAAGTTGATGATATTGAACAGCCGAGAGGAAGTGGAGGTCGAACGACCGAGAAGTCAAGACTGAAAAGTCAACAGGTTAAGGCCGAATGAGGCCAAAATAAAGATTAGGTCGAATAGTTGAGATGTTAAGGCCAACTAAGAACGTGTGGTAGAGGCCGAACGAACAACATGCAAAAATCGAAAGTGGTGATTGAGGTCGACTTAAACTATGCAGTAGAGGTTGAACAACCAACATGCTAATGTTTAAAGAGGCTAAGATGAAGGTCGAATATCGAGGGTAAATGATTGAGGCTGAACAAAGTAAATAGGTTGAGGCTAAAGGTGGCCATGCAGTTGAGGCTTAGCAAAGTCAAGAGCTTAAGTTTAAAGGTGGTTGTGCGGTTAAGGCTGAACAAATTCAATAACTTGAGGCCGAAGATGGTCATGCGATTGAGGCTAAACAAAGTCAGGAGGTTGGGGCCGAACAATTAGGCGATTTACTTCTTCCACTATATTTCTCATCTAGTTACTTGTGGTTATAATTGGAGTAAATTGGATGGGTGCAAAAATGTTTTGGGTGTTGATCGGACGTGCTTTGTCATAAATTGGATGGGTTATGCCGGATGTTGACTAGACGGGCTGTGTCATAGACTAGACGAGTTATGCCATAGACTAAATAGGTTGTGCCAGGTCTCCGACAATTATGAGTGTCTTATGCCATATTCTAAATTCTAGTATAGTCGGATTCTGCCAATTCTCATATTGCTTATCCTATTCCGCTCTTCTCTGGTGGTTTAGGTCTCCAAGGTTTCATGTTCATCCAAAATCGCTTAGATGGTACTTAAAGAAGGTACTCTGATGCTAAAGTTAGTAGATAATTAATCGGTTAGCAATTAATGCAGTGATTCATGTTATGTGCATGCATGTCAAAGTCATACATTAGACCTTTATTTATAGTAGTTTGTTATGGGATTTTACCTTTTTTGTCGGTTTAATCGCAGTTGAATCATACCTTAATCGACATTAACAGGTTGATTCGCCATTACCATTGTTAATCTGATCATTCTGTAACTAGTCAACTGTAACACCTCGAATTAGGCGTTACAATTTTTGTTCCATAAAATACATATATAATTTTTTTTTCAACACCAACAAAATATTACGTTATTTATTACAACACAAGTCTTCTGAAAATAAAATTCCACACAGTTCATAAACTTCTGAAATTTAAAATTTCACACAGTTCGGAAATTCAAACGTAGATTTATTTTAGAAATTCCCCATGTCTCCTTTTTCCCACAGATCTCTCATCTTCTAAGCAAGTCCGGAACCATCTGCTAATTCATCTGAAATAGTTTCTGCTCCCGTATAATATCACACATTATACGTTCATTGCATTCACATACACAAACACAAACAGTAGGGTGAGCTAACCAAATCAAAAAATATACATTATCCATAGTCCTACTAATATCACAAGTGTGTCAATCAGTCCAATACATGCATTTCGAACATACTCAAGAACAGACTATTACATTGATACTATATAATATTTCTCAAGTCAGAACTATCAATACATTTACTAGAGTCAATGCAACATATTATTAACCTGCCTACTTACCAAAGCAAAGCAGTCAACAATCCTTCTGTCTACTTACCAAAGTAGTATAACCATGTGATACTGACTACTTACCAAAGTAATCTAACGAGGTGATCTACTTACCAAAGTAGTACAACAAGGTGATATTGTCTACTTACCAAAGTAGCACAATAAGATGATATCGTCTACTTACCAAAGTAGTACAATAAGATGATATATTCTACTTACCAAAGTAGCACAATAAGGTAATATTCTGCCTACTTACCAAAGTAGTACGGTTTATGCCAAATTAATCTCTCATTGTCTCACCTACTTACCAATGTAGCGTCCGACTTCAAACATCTTCCCTCCCGACTTACCAAAGTCGTAGGAAAATAAATAAATTTCGAATTTACAATTATAACAATAATTCTTATACTACCCATCAAATTTTACCATAAACTTATTTACAATTCATGATTTAACTCAAATAATTATTACCAACTCAGTAATATTCAATATAATTTTATATTCTAATATAGAATATATTATATTACTTATCTTCAAATTTTCAAAATACAACTATACATCCAATTTAAGAATATAATTATTCAAGAATTTATCCAATACAAATAAATTTACTATTTCGTGGAAAGATTACTCTTCACTCATATCAATAATTAAAATCTGAACCAATCAGACTAGCAAACAATATGGTAAAATTTTCAGTCCAATCTAACGGTTAATGAGGCGGAAATCATAATTTATGTATAAATGATCCAAAAACATAAATTAAGCAGTATTGAGATCCCTGAGAAGATACGAAACTAATATCTGTAAATCTGTATCTCCGATTTAAAATCTGAACGGTCAAAGTATGACACTATCTTTTAGAAACAACATATTAAAATTTCAGGGTAATCTAACGACTAACTAAGTAGATATAAAGGTTTTACTGAGGTAACTCAGAGACAGAAGTTTAAGTGGTTCTCGGTTAAACTCAAAATGCGGAATGAATTCCTTTAAGTACAGACATCTAATTCCAAATCTTAACGGTCAAGATCACCTAATATGTCTTATGAACTACATACTAAAGTTTGGGTTCAATCTAACGGTAAATGGAATACATATAAAATTTTTACCATTATAACTTAAGAACAGAATTACATTGTTCATCAAATATTTCAAACTTTCGAAATTTATTTCTCTAAACATAGACCTTCAATTACAAATCCGATCGGTCAAATTGTATTAATATGTCTTAGGGATCATATATCAAATTTGTTGATCTAACAGTCAAATAGGTCAGAATCTATATTTTACCTAGACAACTTAGTAACAAAACTACAGGGGTAACTAATTTACTCAAACATTCAGGATTTATTTCTCCAAGTACAGACTTCTATTTTCAAATCCGAACAGTCAAAGTGTAGTAATAGGTCTTAGGATTCACATATTAAAATTTTAGCTAAATCTAACGATGAAAACAATTAATAGAAAAATTTCACCACAGTAACTCGAAAATAAGAAATTATAATCATGAAAACCAAATTTTACACAAGTAAATAGATAACTACCATTACCAAAATTTTAACATATTCATACTCATATTCATGATCATAACAAGAAAGGATTAGCTCCCCTACCTCTTCTCCTTGCAAGCAATTCTTCACTCTTGATACTCCTAGACCACCACTTTTGCTTGTTTTCACTCTCAAATTCAAAGAAAATTCTAACTTAAATCCCTCTTCTCTTCTCCTCCTCTCTTTTGGCCTTAATAAGCTTATATCAAGAGAATGAAGCCTCTTGAAAGATGCTTGCAGTAATACAATGGAAAGAAAAAAACAAACAGATGAAAGGGATGGGTCCCTTAACCAAAACATGCACCCATGTTTCACGGGAGACAAAACATTAACCTCCATGCTTCAATATTATCTTCTTATTTTCTATATTAGTATTAATTTTTTTTATTATAAATTTATAATTATGTCCCTCCTTTTAACAAAAGATTGCCAGCACAAATTGCATCAAATTCAAATAATTAATACAAGAAAAACCAAGCTAAACAAAATGGTAAAAAAAAATACAAACAATAGTCTTTATCTTACATATGCAGAATATGTTTGAAACTAATTACACTAACCAAAAATTTATTTATTATTATTATTATTATTTTCATACTTTCTACATACTAATGCACACCATAATTAATTATTCAAAACCACAACATACATAAAATTACTTTTATTTTTCTATAGGTCTTACATCAACCATCTCGTTCAGTTAGCGGTAATGGCTAAAAGATCGACCTAGAGAGGCTGACCAAGAGCGGTCGCCTCAGAGGAACTCGACCTAGAATAGTCAACCAAGAGAGCTCTCTACCTGGAATGGTCGGTTAAGAGCGATCGTTAGAGAAACTCAACCTGGAGTAGTCGACCAAGAGAGCTCTGCTCGGAGGAGCTCGACCTGAGTAGTCAACCAAAAGAGCTCAGCCTAGAGGATCATCAATCTTGGAATTAAACCGTTTGGTTGATGGTTGGTTGTCCTGACTTGTCTCGACAGACATACAGTACAAGTTTCATTATCAATATCTATTCCCAAGGTAAAAATTCTTCATCATCCTCATACTTAATGGGTATACAAAAATTTGTTTCATCCCAATCAAATAATGAGTATACTTCATACCTGTGCTCATACACGCTTTCTTACAATTGCAAAATAAATTAATTATTTTTTATAAAATAGTAAAAATCAACCTTAAAAACATAATATTATCAAATATTCAACCAAAAAATAAACAGACTCATAAAACATATTTAACCAATAAAAAGTGAAGAGATATTTGTTAAATAAAGAGACTCGTAAATTTAGTGATATTTAATAAATTTAAGCTAGTAACTGATAAAATGTTGATAGGTCATTTTATTTATAAAAAGCGGCTATTTTGTGTGATTAACAAAAAAAGAACGCTTGTAATATTTTGGAGGGACCGAAAATACTATGTAATATCAACTACTAATTTCGTTAAGATCTATGCACATAATATGATGTATATTTTCCTATGAAGATGATCTTTTAGGACTTCAAAACTATTATGAACGATTTTGTGTCTCCACAATAGAAAACTCTTGACCACCTTTCACATGGTTTTGAATTTTAAACCCTTTGTGCTTTAATTTCAAACATTTGTTCAGGAAGAGTCTTTACTTTTTGTGGTTATAGACGTACATCTTATGATTTTGTTTGTAGATAATTTGTCAAGACTCTTAAAAGAATAAAGATTATTTATAAGAGTCAATTATTTATTTTAAATGTCAACTATGGAATCAATATGCACTACAAACATAACCTTATTGGAATTACTCTTTTTTTAAAATAATAAATTACTAGAAGAAAATTAGGAATGATGGACTCCCAAGACATATTTTTAATTTAATTCGCAATTTAAATGAGTTTAGATAATTTGATTCATAAACATTATTAAATAGTAATTATATTTTAAAAAATTAAAATAATATTATTTTTTTAAGAAAAATATTCGTATTATGATTAGTATTTATTTATATATATCAAATTATTATAAATGAAATTTAAATTTAAATACAATAATATAACTTACATTTTAAAACTTTATTTGATTTTTATCTTTTATTCAAATTTATATGGTTTGATTTTTTTAAAGCAAACTAGAAGGATTCGTTAATCTAATATAATGTTAGATTAAGTAAAAAAATGTATAATCTATATCCAGAAAAGAAAACTTAATAAGATTTTTTAAGTATTCCATTAAGTTAGACTAAACTGAGTCGCTTTGTTTAACTCTAATTACATTTGTTAACTCATAGAGTTATCCAATATTAATGATTTTTTGTTACTATTTTTTATATATTTTTATTGCCATATTAATATAATGTTCATATTAATATAATAACATTTTTCAAGAAGCAATGGATATAGCTATCAAAAAATAAACCTGTGCGGTTTAGGTTTAGATTGGGTTGAATTAAAAAAAAGTTTTAATTGCTTCCTTTGTCCCCAGTTTGGTTGAATTGTGTCAAATTCATCCTCATTTTTAAAAAAGTTTCATTATCGTCCTCACGTGGTGTAAAAGTGTCAATTGAATCCAAACATTGAAAAAATGTGTGTCAATGTAGTCATCTCCGTTAAATACACACTAACGGTGTTAAGTGGCTGATTATTTGGCACTACAGAATTAAAACGTGGCAAAAGAGAGGTTTACGTGGTGAAGACGGCTCATGATGGCAATCTCGCGCTTCACGTTGGAGGCCATCCCCGTTGCGGCTAGTTTCTTCTTGCTTACCACTTTCACTGCCACGCTTTGCCCCGTGCTGGTGTTACGGGCGTGGTACACCTTCGCGAACGCGCCGCATCCTAGGAGCCTTCCCACCTCGTATTTTTCAAACAAAACGGTGCTCTCCGCCGCCGCCGCCTGTTCGATTTCCGGCATTGGTTTCACTAAGACTATCGTGCTCAGCACGATCTTAATTGGGGGATTGTTGTAGAGAGGTTGAAAGGGGATCTGGAAAGGGGTTTGCAGAATTTGATGAATGAAGCAGCTATTCTTGCAGCTATTCTTGCCGAATTTCTCCCACAGAGCTACAACCTCGCTCTGGCTTCTGTAGACCCTGCCAGACAACATGTGTCCTTCTTCCGCCACCCAACCAAGAAGCGGCCACTGGTAGCCAGGCGATATGCGCGTGGGCGAGAACATTGTCGCTTGATTTTGGACAAATTTTCCTTTGTTTTCTCCGAAAATGTTTGGTTGTTCTTCCTCTTCCCCTCACCACCATGCCATTGCTTCCCACACTCGCTCTCCTTCTTCACCTTCACTCTCTCTCCCTCTCTTTCTCACAACAATTGCTTCTGCCTAACAGGAACTTTAACGACAGGAACGCCAACTTAGGGTTTTCAAAATGGGGAAATCCTGTGAACCGAACAATTGACGAAGGAGACTAGTCAGGGCTGCGAAGACAAAGTGAACAACGAAAAGAAGAGAAGCAATGAAGACGCAGACTCAAGTGCAGAGGCAGTGGAGAATATGCAAAACCATTGAAGACGCGACGAAAGGAATTAGGGGTGCAACACCAATGGAGACGCAAAGAGCACTAATGGAGACGCAAAGAACACCCATGGAGACGCAAAACCATTGACGCGCGAAGAGGAGATGACTACATTGTGCCACGTTTTAATTCTCTAGTGCCAAATAATCAGCCACTTAACACCGTTAGTGTGTATTTAACGGAGATGACTACATTGACACACATTTTTTCAATGTTTGGATTCAATTGACACTTTTACACCACGTGAGGACGACAATGAAACTTTTTTAAAAATGAGGATGAATTTGACACAATTCAACCAAACTGGGGACAAAGGAAGCAATTAAACCTAAAAAAAATTATAAATTTTGGTACAAGAGTTAAGTTGAATCTTTGATAAGTTTGGTTGTCTCACCAATTCATTGATAAATTTTAAATATGAATTATATTAAAAAAACGAATATCTTGAATCTTTTTCTATTTGGAGAGTGTGTTCACTTTAAATGATTGTTTTGGAAAGAGTGAATAAATGAATTTGAGGGATTTGAAAGTGAACTGATTGCTACTTTTTAAGAAGATTTGGAATTAAGTGAAAAAAATAAAGTTTGTGAAAATTACTGTAAGATTTAACCAATGTGACAGATAAAAAAAATTGTTTAATTGGTGAAAATTAAAGATGATCAAAACTCTACTAATTATAAAAATAATATAAAATGATTATTATTAATGTTATATATATATATATATATATATATATATATATATATATATATATATATATATATATATTTGTATATATGTTTATAAGGAAAAAATTAATTTTTAAAACGTAATAAAAATGATAAATTAGTAAATTGAAATAATACTAATAATAATAATAATATTATTATTATTATTAATTGTTTTGAATAATTCATGCTGTGTGAATCCTTTACATTCAAAAGAGTAATACATAAGAGTGAAATAGAAAATTGATGGTAAATAATTGTAAATCTGAGCAGATGAGGGAAGATAAGAAATCACGCAAATTTGTCCTTTCAATCACTCTCATATCCTTTAAAGTGAACATGCAAGTGATCTTAAATTCGTCCTTGCTAATGAACAACAACATTATATTACTTCAGAACCAATATAACATAAATGTATTTTAATTAAATTGTATTTTTGTGATTTTATATTATATTTGGAATTTAATATCATTTTAAATTATATTTAGATTAAAATTTATTTATGTTCTAATTAAAAAAATATTTTTTTATTAAAAGATAATTATAATTAAGTGAGATTTTAATTATTAATTTATGATCAAATTTAAATTTTTTAGACACATTAATAAATAAACCAGATTGAATTTTAATCACTGAAAAATTAACTTATGAACTGGTCAGATGACCTATTTTGAGAGCTTGTGCTTGAAAACATAGTTTGATTCTTTATTGTCGCTAAAACGTATCACACTTAGCAAACTCGTTTTTCACACAGTTGATATTCATTAAAAAGTTGTTGAAACTCAAGTAACATTGTTTAAATGCTACCGAAAAGAGACGTTAATAGAAATATTTCAAGTTAAGTATAAGATTTATAAAATTAAGTTAAACATCCATAATAACAATATTAAGATGAGAGTAATTTTTTGTTTAAAATATTAAACTTTATTTGACATTGGAAGACCATAAAAATTGAAGTGAACAATAGATCATAGATTGAAATATACTCTACCAGACAATAACACAAAATTACATAAAATTGAAAATGGTTTAAGATTATAAATGTTGGTAAACTTGTGCCAGAATTCATGGTTAGGTCTACAGTATTTAGTGGTGTGGGACCATCTCACACCAACCCAACTGCTGTCAATAAGTTGATGTAACATCAACTGAAGGAGAAGCCATGGGAAGAGCAATAACATGTTGCAAGAGATATTTTGTATTGGTCATTAATAAAGAAAAATGATGACAAAATACTTAGAGTCAAAACCCAAAAGCATTATTCCATTGATTTGGCACAATTGGTTGAGGAGTGAAGGAAAGGGAAAGAAGGCAATTCGTTTGTGATAAAATTGGAGTTTGGAGAGTGAAAAAGTAGCAAAGACTATGATGATGATGTTATAGGTAGTGCCAACATTGGGATTGGATAGATTAGCTTCTAAGACAAGGAAAATCAATAAAATGGACTAGGAAAGTGCTTAGTTAAGCTTTTTCTCTCTTTTTCCTTTCACAAGCTAGCTGCTATTTTTTTTGACTGCCTCCTCTTCCTCTTCCTCAAGCTGCAACATTTCTCTTTGCTGCTTCTTAATGTTGCCACATTTTCCATGCAATGCTTATCCTTGTGTTACCTGAAGCAAATATCTTTGTCTCATCATATTAAGGTTTGTGCAAAAGTCAGAAACAGTTGAGTTGAGGACCTCAGAAAACTCTTCTTAACATGACAACCCTTCGTGTGCTGCTTTTTCTGGGATTCTTGTGGGCTGAAATTCATGTCATTTCTTCATACACTGAAACTGCAGACGGTAATATTCCATGCCATCCCTTTTCTTGGTCAGATATTTCCATCTATATCATCATTGATAAGCATATATACGGTCCCTTTTTCTCGTTACTCCAATCATCTTACATATTTCTCATGATCTGATTTGAAAAACTCATGCAAATCAAAGACACCCTTATAGAATAAGTGATTACTTTCTTGCACCTTGCTTATTGATTATGCACCTTTTGCAGTTGTTGCACTTAGATCACTAAAAGATGTATGGCAAAATACACCGCCCAGTTGGGACAAATCAGATGACCCATGTGGAGCACCATGGGAAGGAGTGACCTGCAACAAATCAAGGGTTACTTCATTGTAATAATCCAGCCATTAAACGTTATTGATCCTGGTGTTCCTTAGTACGTTGATTTGTTGTCACCCTTTTTATCACTTTTTGTAGTAATTTTAAGAAAAGTACTTTGTTGTTGTGTGCATTTTGATTATAGAGGACTGTCAACAATGGGCCTGAAGGGGAAATTAAGTGGAGATATTGGTCAACTTACAGAACTGAGATCCTTGTAAGTATGATTTTCTGTTTCTTTTCAATGAAACTATGGACTAGGAAAACTGTTGCACTATGCTACTAATCTAACTTGCCTCAAGGACACAATCTCCAGAGCAGATTTCCACCATTACATTTTGACTCAACTTTTGTTATAGAAAAGGAGAAACAATTTTCCAAAGCATGTTTTGTGCTAATTAACATTGAGCATTATTTAACTGCAGGGATTTGTCCTTTAATAGAGATTTAACAGGTCCTCTCTCTCCAGAGTTAGGAGAACTAAGCAAGCTAAATATCCTGTAAGATTGACGAAACCATATAATTTCAAGATGTCATTTCATGCAACTTCTAGTGATTTCCATAAGGCCTTCCTTTCCTATTTCAGGATTTTGGCTGGTTGCGGCTTCAGTGGCAATATTCCAGATGAATTAGGAAATCTTTCAGAGTTATCTTTCCTGTAAGAATAACCTTGGAAAAAGCATTTACATGCACAGCAAAAAAAAAGTGATTTTGAAACCATACCCTTCTCAATGAACTTTTCAGGGCTTTAAACTCAAACAACTTCACTGGAAAAATACCTCCTTCGTTGGGTAAACTCTCCAAAATTTATTGGTTGGACTTGGCAGACAATCAGCTGACAGGTCCTATCCCAGTTTCAACCTCCACCTCCCCTGGATTAGACCTTCTTTTAAAGGCTAAACACTTGTGAGTCTTTTTTTTTCAGTTAACTCTTGTGATTACCTTTAAGTTAGTGCAGCAAAGAGCAATGTGTAAATAGCAGCACATTGAGTACTGATTCAGTGTTATGATTTCTATTTTTTAGCCATTTCAATAAGAACCAGCTTTCAGGTTCCATTCCCCCCAAGCTTTTCAGCTCTGAGATGATACTCATACACATGTAAGTTGACATTTTTATTTTGGCATCATTTTCTGTTAGTTTATAATATTAACTTTAGAACTTTTGCTTTGCTTTGTGACAGATTGTTTGATGGGAATAATTTAAGTGGGACTATACCTTCAACATTGGTACAAGTTAAGACTGTTGAGGTTCTGTAAGTGATTCCTTCCTTCAAATTTCTAATTTTCCTTTTATTTTCTTAAATATTTTTTCCCTTTTGTTTGATTTAATTTTTTATGATAATTTTCCCTACTTTTTCTAATTTATAACAGACGGCTTGATAGGAATTTCCTGACAGGAGAGGTCCCATCAAATCTCAACAACCTTACAAACATCAATGAATTGTGGGTACTTATGTTTGAGATGTAAAAGGATTTTAGAATAACATTAATGGAGATTTATAAAGTTTTTATCTCTTTCAGGAATTTAGCTCATAACAATTTCACAGGTCCTCTACCTGACTTAACTGGAATGGATACCCTCAACTATGTGTAAGTAATTTGCAAGGGTTGGTGTTTCAGTTTTCTTTTTCTTTAATAATTGTTATTCACGTAAAGCTGATCAATCTGTAAACTTGTGCAGAGATCTTAGTAACAACTCTTTTGATCCTTCTGATGCTCCAACTTGGTTCATAACTCTGCAATCACTCACCACTCTGTAAGTTATTAATTACAAATAAGAGTTTCTCTTATTAACTGTTTCCTGAACTTATAATATATAATCTAACAAGAATTTTCACCGATTAACCTTCACTTTGCTGAAGGGTTATGGAGTTTGGGTCCCTTCAAGGTCCTCTTCCATCGAAACTATTTGACATTCCTCAAATACAGCAAGTGTAAGTCTCTCACTACTATGTTGAACATTAGTAGTTATACAGACAATAGAATGACAATCATTATAATTTTCATTTTTTGTACAGGAAACTACGAAACAATCAATTGAACGATACACTGAACATGGGTGAAAACATTTGTCCTCAATTGCAGCTTGTAGATTTGCAACAAAATGAGATTTCCTCGGTGACTCTCAGTTCACAATACAAAAATACATTGATGTGAGAAAGTTTTTAGTCTTTAATGTTGGAGATACTTTTTAGGATTTTGTATGCTCTTTCATTTGTAAGGCCTCTCCTTTTCTGATGTCTTTCTCATTTTTTTTTTCAGTCTAATAGGAAATCCAGTGTGCAGTAGTGCTCTCTCAAATACAAATTACTGCCAACTTCAGCAGCAGGCCAAGCAACCTTATTTCACCAGCTTGGCTAATTGTGGAGGCAAATCTTGTCCTCCTGATCAAAAGCTCAGCCCCCAAAGTTGTGAATGTGCCTATCCATATGAAGGAATGCTGTACTTTAGAGCACCCACATTCAGAGAACTGTCCAATGTAAATACTTTCCATTCACTTGAAATGAGCCTATGGGTGAAATTGGGTCTAACTCCTGGCTCAGTTTCTTTACAAAATCCCTTCTTTGATAGTAATGACTATCTTCAAGTGCAACTAGCACTTTTTCCACCAACAGGGCAATACTTTAATAGGTCAGAAATTCAAAGAATTGGGTTTGAATTAAGTAATCAAACTTACAAGCCTCCAAAAGAGTTTGGACCCTATTACTTCCTTGCATTTTCTTATCCCTTTTCAGGTAACTCAGAAACAGTTCATATTTCAATATTCAACTGGTGACAGTGATTTATAACTAACTGTAAATTATTTCAGGTTCTCACAAAGGAGCTTCTCTTAGCAAAGGGGTTATTATTGGGATAGCAGTTGGCAGCACATTTCTGGTTCTGAGTCTTATAGGGTTAGCTATTTACGCGATTCTGCAAAAGAAGCGTGCAGAGAGAGCCATAGGATTAAGTAGACCATTTGGTAATTATTCAATGTACTCATTTTCTTGTTATCACAAATCAGATTTTACAAATCCTCCAAACTTGGAAAGCTATCATCAACTTTGCTTATCCACTTTCATTAATTTCTTTCAGCATCATGGGCACCAACTGGGAAGGATAGTGGAGGTGCACCACAGTTAAAGGGAGCAAGATGGTTCTCTTATGATGATCTCAAGAAGTGCACCAGCAATTTCTCTGAAAACAATGAGATAGGCTCTGGAGGCTATGGCAAGGTATTGTTTCTTATGTTTTCACATGTTTCTAAGTTCTTGTAACTGCTTAATTATTCCCTTTTTATTGACTAAAGGTGTACAAAGGTGTTCTTCCTGATGGGAAAATCGTTGCAATCAAACGAGCTCAGCAAGGATCGATGCAAGGAGGCCTAGAGTTCAAGACTGAAATTGAGTTGCTTTCAAGAGTTCACCACAAGAACCTTGTTGGCCTTGTGGGGTTCTGCTTCGAACAAGGGGAACAGATGTTGGTTTACGAATTTATACCCAATGGAACACTTAGGGAGAGTTTGTCAGGTAACTCGCATGATAACAACATTCAAGCACCAAACTTATCATCTGTAGGAAGAGCATTGTTAACATTCAGTTTAGTGGATTGACTTTTTTGGTAAAGAAAAAACCTTTCATAGAACAGAAATATCAAAGTTGTGCACATGTTTCTGTGCAACTTTTTACATAACTAAGAAAATAATTAATACAGTACCTTAAAAAATCAATGTGAGTTGCAGGGAGATCTGATATTCATCTTGACTGGAAAAGGAGACTCCGCATTGCTCTTGGTTCAGCCAGAGGACTTGCATACTTACACGAACTTGCCAATCCTCCCATAATCCACAGAGATGTGAAGTCGAGTAATATCTTGCTGGATGAAAATTTGACTGCAAAGGTTGCAGATTTTGGCTTGTCCAAACTTGTATCAGACAGCGAGAAAGGCCATGTTTCCACTCAGGTTAAAGGGACATTGGTAAGCAATAAAGTATCTTTTCTTTTATGGCTTAGATCTTTGTTCCTGTTTAAGTTAAGAACCGTGCATTTTATACAATCAAATATGCCTGATGTAAAACGTTCCAATTCTATTTAGTTTAATTGTTCAACTTCGCCACAAGCTTTAAATTATGGTAAATGATGCATCTCATGAAACAAATAAACAGATATTATAAGTCTAACATATTTCCCCGCACAAGAAAAATGCAAGTTGTCCAGTGCAAAATCTCCGTAGCTGTGTCTTTCATTTCACTCTTTTCTTTTCTGCAACAAGTGCTTGATAGGTGAAAATGCTCAACATGTGCAGGGTTATCTTGATCCTGAGTATTACATGACCCAACAACTCACTGAGAAGAGTGATGTGTACAGTTTTGGAGTAGTGATGCTTGAACTAATAACTTCAAGACAACCAATTGAGAAGGGCAAGTACATTGTCCGCGAGGTGCGCACGCTGATGAATAAGAAAGATGAAGAACACTATGGTTTGAGGGAAGTGATGGATCCAGTGGTGAGGAACACGCCGAACCTCATAGGATTTGGGAGGTTCTTAGAGTTGACAATGCAATGTGTTGAGGAATCAGCTGCAGACCGTCCAACAATGAGTGAAGTTGTGAAAGCACTTGAAACCATTTTGCAGAATGATGGGATGAACACAAACTCTACTTCTGCATCCTCATCTGCCACTGACTTTGGTGTTTCCAAGGGTGGAATGAGGCATCCCTACATTGATGCTTCTTTTACCAAGAAAGACAATGGTAATGACAGTAGTAATAGTGCCTTTGACTACAGCGGAGGCTACACACTTTCAACAAAAGTTGAACCCAAATAGTGGCTGTAGTATACATATTTTTGTCAGACATCATTTATTCTTCCTTTTTTTTATCCTTCTTCGTTCTCAAAGGAAGACATCATTAACTTGTGTTCTTTTTTTTTTGTCTTACGTAAACTAATGTCGTGTATTCTTTTTATGCTCAATAGCTATATTGCATGTAATATTTAGGAAGAAATGTTGCAAGTTTATCTCACAGTTTCAGCACGTGTTAGTCCAATGATGCTGATTTTAATGAGTTAATATTTCATTTAAAATAACAGAGTAAAACCATGAATCCTTGTGATAGGTTGTCAAATTCCACTTTTTGTGACTTTAACTGACTTGTTTAGTCTTTACTATTAATTATAGTTAATCTAATGTTAAAAGTACTAATTAAGATAATTAAAACAATAAAAAAATATTTTAAATTAAGATAATTAGGTTAATTTTATTCACATAATTCAAGTAAGATAAGATAAGATAATTATACACTTTTTATTTAATATAAGTAAGATAATTGATAACTTTTTGGCAAGTATACTCGTTCCAAGTAATACAGTGGATAAGTAAAGATGTATCGTTTTTCCAAGGGAATTTGAGTTACGTTAATCAATTAAAATTATTTATTAAGATCAATTAGTGATGATATTTGTGATTTCAATTTGGATTTAAGCATGAAATTAACGACGTAAACAAATAAGATTGAAAAATGCGATAAAAGATCACTGGAATTGGTCTTTGACTAACATTAGAGTAAGATCCTGGACAACATATATTACCTGTTCAAGCATTTACACGAGAGTATCTTGGTTCAATTCCTTAAAACAAGTTCTAAAATTATCTATTGAATTATTAATTCCTTAATTAATTCATCAGATAATTTTGCATTAAGTTCAGATGTGAGAATAACCAAAAGCACAGAAGATGTTCCTAGGTAATTTACTTTTTAGTTTCTTTTCTTAGGTTTCTGGTTCTAAAAATACTTTCCAGTACAAAAGAACTTTTAAAGAAATTAATACTTCCGTATAATCAAAAGCAAGTCAAGAAAATAACATGAACAAAAACATATATTGCACAAGAATTTTACATTAATGTTTCGTCATACAACCAATTCCAATGAACAGAAAATTTAGCCTATCCTAGACATTTCAAACGTACTCTTTACAGCAATTTCTTGCATAAGGTGAAGTCTTGATGTCTTGACAGGTCTCCTGATCGTCTCCTGAATTCTCTGGCTATTTTCGTGTGTCAGAAGATAGTTTTTCTTTTCTGTCACGTCTTTTAAAACCACATAACTTCACGTCTTTTAAAACCACATAACTTCAATAATTCGCTCAGCGCACCGGGGTGTGTGTGCACTATGCGAATTTCGTGTAACTGCTGCCTCTCAACTAATGTTATTCGCACAGCGCACATGTATTGGTGCGCTATGCAAATTTGCTTTTTCTGACAATGCGAATTGAAGCTTGCGCTATACGAGAATTGGCTGACAAACTCCCAATTATACATCTTTCCTGTATAATAATTTACAACACAATCTACTTCCTATTACAACATTTCACTGAGTAATAACATGAAAAATGAGAAGATTGAGATCATTTATAAGTGTAAAAACAACTCTTTTTCACACTTATCAATAATTACACGTAATTTACTTTTATAATTTTTGTTTAAATTTTAATATATTATAAACACTGAAATTTATCATTTTTAACATTATTTTTTCTTTTTTTCAATACTTTATTTAACACTGTAAATTAGAAAAACAGTTTACGGACAATTATAATTTACTTTTGAACGTCGGTATAAACAACAGGTTTTGTAAAAATGCAAGTTATGATTTTTACAGCACAGGGTGATTGGCAGAGTTCAATTTGCTTACTTGTAATGTCCGTGCCCATAGACTTCACTATACATTTCTACAGCACATGTGTTTACATTTGCTATAAGTTTATGGCCTAAGAAGTTTAGGTCCTGCATTAGAGGCTATCCAGGTTGCAATCACATCCACAAGCATATCCATGTCCTTTGATACTTCTGCACGTAGGACTCTCGAATCCATGCCTAGCGAGTTCCCCACTTCTTTGGCAACTGTCTCCCATGGAGTTCCTACTGCAAGATTCGACAAAAGTTCGCTTCCACGATTAACTGCATCCGCCATTGCTGGTGGAACATCTGGTAGGGCCTGCAAGGTTTATAATAAAAATTATGGATAATGACATCTTTGAGAGAAATGAAGTTATTTTTGCTAGACCTACCTGTTGTAATGGAAGTCCATGATCTCCAGCCAACTTGCGTATTGACATGTCAAGCGCTGAGCTAATGGCTGATTCTGAACTAAGCACCTGAGCTAGAGTTGAAGTCTCATCTATTAAATCATCCTTGAATTTTATCAGCAGATTTCTGGATATGCCATAGTATGATTTTATCTGAGAAATCAGAAAATATTTGATGAAGAAATTAAATGCAAACCAAGAAGAAACTCAAGCAAAATTTAAAATGAAAAGTTGCTGCATTGAGAAATTACAGGAAATGTCAATAAACAGGTTTTGATTCTGAACCCTAATTTTAGTACGCTACACGCTTATTATCAGTGATAAAAATTGAACTGGAGTTGAATAATTATGTTTATATGAGCATCAAATTGTTTGCCAATACCTCGTACAATCTCCGGTTTGCATGTTATAACATCCCCCTCCCCTTTTATCATAAATAAGATGTAATATGAGAATAACCGTAGCCTGTAGGATTGTGCAATAAATATAAAGAACCTACACCCTAAAATGGCATTCAGTTAAATTTGTCTTCTAAAGAGTGACTACCTAAAACATGAAATGAATACGATCTATAAATTCTGTAACCTAAGAATTTGATGCAGTTAAGAAAATAGTTGCAATATTAGAAATAATATTACGCAAGCGGAATATTCTAATTCTAACTATTCTAAACAAAAATATATATACTCATTGCTGAAAATATTAGAAATATGAGATGTCACATACAAGTCGACGTGTCTCCTCAGGCTTTGGAGAAAATTCTTCTCTTCCCTTAACCAAATCCATGTACAAGGGAGGGAGCTGCTCAACTAAAGGAAGAACTTGCTTCATAATGGGTGGGCTAACGTTTTCCAGTTGTTTCAAAGTCATCTCTGCCTGCAATTATCTAAGATTAGCCATCCTAAAAGTAAAACGAATACCGTGCCAAGGATTTCGTTTTTTTTTTTTTTTCAAAAATTGTAGTTGACTACTGGCTAACAGTAACAACCTCCCTAACCATAAAGCATTGTTAAATTCCATTATGCAATCACTGCTATGCAGAAGTTGTACTTAAGGGAAATTACAGAAAGCTCTCTCGGGACTTGGTCTCGTATGGCACTTGACTCCCTTAGCTATTAATATCATATAGCAACAACCTCCCTTTAGATATCCTAAAGTTCAACTTTTAATTCATTGATGAAACTCTTCAGTTGGATTTTCCAAATTCCCACATTTCCCTTTCAAAAGCATTTTGTGTGAAAAAGCAATTGTGAGAGATGCAATAATGTTTCATGCCAAGAAATAAATATTTAATTTCTTAAAAAGTACTTTTTTATTTGAAGTTGCTGATTTGTCTTTCACATAACTAAGAACATCTTGAGTGAGGTGCCTAAGAGTTTGACTTAAAAAACATTATTTGGGTGAACAAAATTAGTAAAACACTTATTCGATAAACTCTTATTAAATAAAAGCTTATTCATCAGCTAAACTATGAAATTTCTACAGGAAGGTAATAAGCCACTTCTGAGCGTAAATAATAAGCTTTTCTATATGTCTATTAAGTCTAACCAATTATACAACCAAAAAAACAGACCACATAATGATAGAAGTAAGAATTTGTCTATATTGGACAAAACTGTCTTACCAATTCTTTTCTCAACAATCCTAAGGGAAGATCGTTGTCATAATATGGTACTAATTTGGAAAGGAACCAAATTATATTTCACATACCACAACCGAAGTTGTTGATATTTCTACTACAAAATATTAATAGATGTCTTCCTCCATTTTGAAGTAAGATAGTTATAAAGCAATACTGACCCCAACTCGCAGAGTTGGTGAAGAAAAAATATCTGATAGAAGTGGACCAAAGGTTTGTGCCATTGGGACGAGCACCGGAGAGAACAAAGGAACAGCCGAACTTGCTTCCTGCAAAGGTGAAGTAAAATTTAGTCAATCATCATCAACTACGGAAAATTCTTACATAGGATTATATATAATTTACTTTCTGGATGGCATACCTTGTTATTGAATGCCATGAGAACATTTCCAGATCTTTGCACTGCATATCTTGATCCTGATAAAATAATTAATTTATTGATTATCTATTAATCAAATCAATGTAATGTGTACAATCAAGTTTAGCAGAAGAACTTTAAAATACCAATCAGAAGATGGACCACTGATCCCAAAGAATGACCAACACCAAAAATAGGAAGGTCTTGGATCTGAATAAATGAGTATCATTTAACATTTTCATTTAAAAAAGATAATTGAAAACAGAGAGAAACTAGCCCTTAGATCACAAGTTGAAACTTACTGTTTCTTGCAGTGCGCGATAACACCTATCAAATTTGAACTGTACTTCATCTGCAATGAGGAAGTGATCAAACCCACTAGCATACGGAGTTGCTATGATCAATATACCCCTAGCAACAGAAAGGGTTTTACTATTAGTTTTTTCCATCGGCAGATCATAGATTTATGAGTCTCAAAATGATCCAGAGATGTAGTATATTTCATTGAACTATAAGAGTTTGTCAGGGATTTAGAACAAAACAACCAAAAGGATCCACGCTAACATAAATTATCTAGAAGGAAAAACTAAATAAAAAATTTGACACCGTTTACACTTCATAAACAAATTCTGGTACAAGAATGTAACTCGGGATTTTGGGAACAGAACAGAGGGACTTACTTTTCTGAAAGACGCTCAAGAAACCATCGGTAGGTAAGCTGAGGGGCAGCTCCAACAAATATACCTCCAATAAAATGTACTACGAAATTGGGTCTGGTGTTTTTAGGTTTAAGAATCCAAGCTCCCTGAAATTATAAAATGAGTATGACAAAGTAGACTGAGAAAGACTCCAAAACAAAGGGCGGTGTAATTGTTCTTTCCAATGTGCATGTGTGAAGCAAAACCCACATTGCTGTATTTTGTATTTTAGAAAAACTGAGATATAGAGTCACTCACGCTCAGAGGTGATTGTAGAATAAAAACTGATTGACCATTCTAGAATCACGTTTTAAGAACTCAGATTCTTCCCATATATATTAATGATATAACTTTCTTCTCTAAGTTGCATTCAGCAACTTCTTCTCTATAAATAAATAAAGAATCATCTGTATAAATCCCTCAGAAAAGGGATATAACCTTGTTCAAAATAACTTAAGCCAATACCAAACATACTACAGAATGACAATCTGCCTAACATGAATAAAATTTTTACTGTATGATGAAGAATTTGGAAAAACTTGTCATTATCATACAATAGAGTATATACCTCAACTTCACTCCAGTCTCGGGAACCCCACCAACCATCCTGTGATTGTCTAACAGAATCTGTAAGTAATCTGCTAAGAAAGAAAATAAACGCATGAGTTGTAGTACGATTACAAACTACAGTCTTTCATACCAAAATTGACAGTTTAAGGATATCTAGGGTTGTTTACTTCAGTTTTTGCCTAAAGAGACTATTCAACACAGATATTTGAAGTTTGAAAAAAATCTAACAGTTTTAAAAACTAAAAGTGAAAACCCTTAATTTGAGAAAAACAGTTTCTGGTTTAATCTTTGGTTTTCACTTTTAATTACAGAAATATCAATTTTCACTTATTTCCATTTTTCCAAAAGACTTCTACAGGAAACAGTGAATTAATTATTTGTCAGCCTCCATATTAGAAACAGAGTCCGGATTAGATACTAAGAGAGTGAAGAGTTGGAGAAATCTAGAATTACTCACATGTGATCGCCTTTTAAACCATATTAACACTAATTTAACAGAAGAAACCATGTTGACTCCTTTTAAAATAAGATGGACATTGAATTGCTGAAAAAAAATTGAAAAATAACATTTAATAGACGCCTCAAATATTATGACCGAAAAACCTATTAAGCCTTTTCACTAAGAAGATTAAAAACACAACATTTTCTCAAAACCAAATATTCCTTAGATTTTTCTTTTTGTGCAAACTAAATGTATTCTCTATCACAAACATTTTTTTTTCTATGCATAAATTAAAATTTGGTTAGACATATATGATTTTGTCTCTTTAACTTAGTACCTGCAAGTAGAAGCTTATTAAATCAGTCATGTAAAAAGTTATCAATTGTCATCATCACTCCCTTGCATGTTCTTAATTCGGTCATTGTTATATATATATATATATAACTATTTTAAATCCATCCTTGACAGACTAAATTAAAAATATACCAGGGTAATGAAATCTACAACATTTTACATCTTCCAGGGAGACTGATTTTGTAATACTTTAATAACAGACACAAGATTGATACTTCTTTATTAAATTATATATGTTTAAACCTTAAAAATTAATCCCTGATGAGTATATAACATTGAATCTAAGGTAGCATAACAAAATTCAGATTGAATCTCTTCCATCAGTAAGCATGCAGAGAAAAACACCAAAGCTAATTTTAAGGTAAACGGAAAGAACCTCTCGATTTGACCGTAAACTTGAATAGCTTCGGATTGAGGTCGTTGCTGTTTATTGTAATCGTCATCGTTGAAATTATTAGAAGCGCAACAGATTCTTGTGACGGTGCCAAAACGAGGCCTATAATGAACAGAGGACTTTGCTTTTAATTTGTGGGACTGTGCAGTGTAGAAATTGAGATTGAGACTGTAGGTCGGTGTACACAGCGAGGTAGCCATACCAATGCTTTTCGCTTGAATTTCGTCTCTTCCAACAGCTTCCAACTGTTATTGTTATTGCGAGATTTCTGAATTGAATCAAACATTTACACGCTATATCTGTATGTCTTTGGGGCGGTTTCAAACAACCCGTTGACCCACCAAGTTCAATCGGGTTAAATTTATTTGTCGTATTCAATTAAAATAATGTTGAATAATAAGTCAGATAATTTCAAACCTAACGAACTTATTTATTTATTAATTGTTATAAATTTTATTTATATATAATATTATTTTTGTTTCACAATTATTAAAAATATTGAAATATTTATTCTAAGGTATTTTTCTTACAAACGAATATTTTTTTTAATTGTTCAACTTAATTAATTATAATTGAGTTAATTTGTTAAATAAAAAATATAAACCCAATCGAATTAAATTTAAGTGGATTTAAAAGAATCGTAAACTTCACTTAATCCTGTCACTTTCAATCAAATGTGTTTTAATGTACAAATTTGCATTTTTTATTATTTGGGAAAGTTTAGATCGATTTTAATCGAGTTTCTCCTCAATAACTTGTAAAAGAGTGTAACATCCCGGAAATATACAGTCATCAACTATATACTTAGAATAATCACATTAATCAATATGGCAAAACAGTTTAATAATACAGTAAGCAGATTGAATAAATGGCCGAACGGCCTTTCATTTAAAACAACGAGCGTTTACAAAACAAGGAGGACGAACGGTTTACAAGAATTGACCGAACGTTCCAATATATATATACAGCAACAAAAGAGCGCTCGCTCACAGACGCTCGCTACTCTAATCAAACTAACTAAATAACCGAACGCCTCACTGTTCGGCCTTCACCTCAACTTCTACTAAATTTTCTTCAGTAACGAGTTCCTCTTCAAGAGTTTGCTCCAGAGACGCATCTCCCTCTGCTCACATCCACACGGATGATCATTGCATTTGACAAGACGGATATACATAGACAAGACAACACGAAGGAAATGCAAGGGTAAGCTTATTGAATTTAATTCAAGTCAAACATACAATTTATACTTATCAATCATATCAAATACATCACAACACATGCATCCAATACATACATTAACTCAAATCAAACTTCCTGATACTAGACAGACTGTCCGGACTGTATGAAACCTGTGTAGCTAAGGCGTCCATGCACTCAGGTGGGGTAACTGGAATGCTCATCAGTATCCACCTGAGGTTAGTCTTTTTGCCAAGTTACAGTTATGGTCTAGACCTCCTGCCATTCCCACGCATGACCTACTCCTCTCTACTTGAGAACGAGCACTCACGGAATATCAGGATGGATCACCATCTAAGCTTACCACGTTCATACTACAAATATCAATATCCAGTCAAGAGTCGTTCCACCCTGGAACGCTCGTTCAAATTCCAAAATCATAATATCATATCATATATGGTTCGCACAATTTATACTTCCCTCAACATCACATTTTCATTCTTAATTACACTTCCATAAAAAGACGAACGTTATTTCACTGTTTGGACGAACGCTATTTAAGATCCGAACGAACGCTATTTAAAGACCAACGCTCGACAGAAGACGAACGCTATTAAGGATGTACGCTCGACAAGGGTCGAACACTATCAAATACAAACGCTCGACAAAAGAACGAGCGCTATCACGAACGGACGCTCGACATAAGGTCGAACGCTACCACAGGCGAACGCTCGACATAAGAACGAACGCTATCAAGAACGGACGTTCGACATAAGGTCGAACGCCACCAAAGACGAACGCTCGACAAAAGAAAGAGCGCTACTAATCGTTTGCCTTTTTGAACGAACGTTCGGTCTAAGACCGAACGCCACTTAGGACGTACGTTTTTAGATCGAGACTCTTGGCTGAATTCAAAATCATAGAAATTGGGATTTATATAAGATGAGATATTTAAAGTTTATGTTTCAATAATTTGACTAAAAGTTCACGGGGATATTATCAAAATTCTCAATTCTCACACAACACTCGTGATGTTTACGTCTGGCCGAAAGCACAACGTAAAAATATATTAGAGGGCGTTCGTTCTCAAAGGGAGTCCTTTCCAAATGAAAGGGTCCGACTAATACAAGAATTTACTGATAATACCGAACGGTCAATGACCGTATCAATACGAACGTTCAAATTCATGCACTTTTCATATAATTCTTCTTTTACAGTAACTCATTTTCCAGTATAAACTTTCATGCATTAAATCAATCTTAACATAGTATTTTTCCATACTTCTCATGCTTTTAATCAACATCATATACTAACATTCAAATATCAAAATCATCCACGTACAACGTCACAGACCATTCATACACTCAGCATATAATTCCCAGTACATACATGCAACATTTTCATATATCATCTCAGAATCATAATCATATACTCAAAAGTCAAATATCAGAAATCATACTTTCAAACATCACATAACGCGCATGCAGTACAGGCATCACATGAATTAAACCAATAAGCTTCCCTTACCTGGATTGGAAACGTGCTTTCGTTCTTTAAAAGAAAACCAGATCCCAGTATCAACTCTTCTACCCTTTTTCGTTCAAAAACCCAAAAACTCTTCAACTAAAAATTCAGAAAACCAATACTGGTTCAGAGAAGGTGCATGCAGATTTAAAACGAGCTTGCATGTGGAAAATGAAGAGTGGTTGAGGACGTGAAACTTACCCGTTTCAGAATCCAAAACCAATCGGTTTGATGGAAAGCTCACGGTGCAGTGCTGATTATCACGGTGCTGAAACGTGAACGGAGAAAAGGAGGGTGAGTTGCAGAAGAGGGAAGACGGAGAGTTCTAGAGAGAAGGAGGAGAAAAATGAGGGTTTGGTTTTCTGAGGAAGATGAAAGAGCACGCAGAGAAGGGAAGAGTGTTTCAGAAAATTAGTTTCTCTTCCCAAGTCAAACGGACATTCTCTCCTGCGCTGCCACTTGGCTTCCACTATCAAACTCAGAACCTTCCAATTTGACACCTGGCGGTGGCATGCAGAGTGAGGGCGTGTGCTTCTTTAATGGCACAGAACACGTGTCACACGTATTAATGGAAGCAGGGAGGTGACTAAGCAGAATAATTAATGGGGCGTGACAATCCCCCTAACTAAAAAAAAAATTTTCGTCCTCGAAAATGGAAGACTTACCAGGGAAATAGATGAGGGTATAGGTCCTTCATGGCATCCTCAACTTCCCAAGTAGAATCACCAGTTTTGTCGTCCCACAACACTTTCACCAAACGAACATCCTTCCCTTTGTATAGCCTGGTGCGTTCGTCTTCAATGCGAATTGGCTTCATTTCAAACGTTCGATCTTGGCGAAGTTGAATGTTTTCCAGCTCCAATATGTGCGAGGGATCAGCTACGTACTTCCGAAGTTGCGAGACGTGAAACACTGGATGAAGGTTGGACAACTGTGGAGGTAAAGCCATCTCGTATGCAACTGGTCCAATCTTCCTTGTGATCTGGTACGGCCCTACGAACTTGGGAGATAATTTCTTTGATCTCAATGCTCTTCCTACTCCAGTAGTTGGATGCAGCCTCAAGAAAACGTGATCACCAGCTTTGAACTCCAAAGGTCGTCTCCTCTTATCTGCGTATGATTTCTGCCTGCTTCTGGACGTCCTCAATCTGTCTTGAATTAATTTCACCTTCTCAGTTGTTTGTTGAACAAGCTCCGGTCCTGTTAATATGTTCTCTCCTTCTTGGAACCAGCAAAGAGGTGTGCGGCATTTGCGTCCGTAAAGCGCTTCAAAGGGAGCCATTCCAATGCTTGACTGGAAACTGTTGTTGTAGGTGAACTCAACTAAAGGCAAGACTTCATCCCAAACGCCCATGTGATCAAGTACGCATGTCCTCAACAAGTCCTCTAACGTCTGGATCGTTCTCTCGGATTGACCGTCCGTTTGAGGGTGGTATGCTGAACTCATTTGGAGTTTGCTGCCAAGTTCATTTTGCAAAGACTGCCAAAACCGAGAGGTGAACCTTGTGTCTCGGTCAGAGATGATGCTGGATGGCACTCCATGTAGACGAACGATCTCTTTAATGTAGAGCTTTGCCAAGTTAGTCAATGACATCTTCAGGTTAATGGGCAGAAAATGAGCACTCTTCGTTAAACGATCCACTATCACCCAAATGGAATCGTGATTCTTGAATGTGCGAGGCAAGTGTGTCACAAAATCCATTGAGATGCTGTCCCACTTCCATTCTGGAATCTCCAAAGGTTGAAGTAGTCCACCTGGTCTTTGATATTCAGCTTTAGCACGCTGACATGTTAGACATGATGTTACAAAACGTGCAACATCATTCTTCATTCCTGGCCACCAGAACGATTGCTTTAAATCATGATACATCTTAGTCATGCCAGGGTGCATGCTAAGACGGCTGTGATGACCTTCGGCTAAGATGATTCGCTTCAATTCTCCATCATTTGGAACGCACGTCCTACCCATATAGCGTAGTAGACCGTCCGTCCCAACATTAAACTCCTTTGCCTGATCTGTGCCGAGCGCGCCTCTTATCTTCACTAATTCCTCATCATCCAGTTGCTTCATTCTGATCCGCTCAAACACATCACTGGATATCTTAAGGTTGCAGCATTTGATGCTGTTCGGTTCTATATTAAACTGCAACTTTAAGTCCCTAAAGCTTTCCACTAAGCTTATCTCACGCACCATCATGGACGAGACATGCACCACTTTTCTGCTTAGAGCGTCTGCCACTACGTTTGCTTTACCAGGATGATAAAGCAACTCAAAGTCATAATCCTTAAGAAATTCCAGCCACCTCCTTTGCCTCATATTCAACTCTTTTTGATCAAAGAGATACTTAAGACTCTTATGATCACTGAAGACTTGGAAAACGGATCCATACAAGTAATGTCTCCAAATCTTCAAGGCAAAAACGACCGCTGCCAGCTCTAGGTCGTGTGTTGGATAATTCCTCTCATGTATCTTCAATTGCCGAGAGGCGTAAGCCACTGCCTTCTTCTCTTGCATGAGAACGCACCCCAAACCTTGGTGAGATGCATCACAGTATACTTCAAATGGTTTGGCAGTGTCCGGAATCACCAAAACTGGAGCGCTCGTCAGCTTCTGTTTCAACTCTTGGAAGCTGGATTCACACCTATCGGTCCAAGCAAACGGATGATCCTTCCTGGTCAGCTGTGTTAACGGTGCTACTATCTTAGAGAACCCTTCTATGAAACGCCTGTAGTAGCCCGCCAGTCCAACAAAACTCCTCACTTCCGTGACCGAACGTGGGCTTTCCCACTCTAAGACCGCTCGCACTTTAGCAGGATCAACTGAAATTCCACCAGCTGACACAACGTGTCCCAAGAACTGTACTTCCTTCATCCAGAATTCACATTTAGATAGCTTAGTATACAGTTCTTTTTCCCTCAACACTCCAAGTACTAATCTCAAGTGCTCTTCATGTTCTTCACAGCTCTTGGAGTAGATGAGAATATCATCAATAAACACCACTACAAACTTGTCTAAATATGGCCTGAAGATGCGGTTCATGTAGTCCATGAAAACTGCAGGAGCGTTCGTCACACCGAACGGCATGACCACGTACTCATAATGTCCATAACGTGAACGAAAGGCTGTCTTCTGAATGTCTCCCTCCTTAACCCGAATTTGGTGATAGCCTGATCTCAAATCTATCTTTGAGAAGACGTTCGCTCCATGCAATTGATCCAACAGGTCGTCAATGCGAGGCAGTGGGTATTTGTTCTTGATGGTCAGCTTATTCAATTGACGATAGTCAATACATAGCCGTGAGCTGCCATCCTTTTTCTTTACTAACAGTACAGGCGCTCCCCAAGGTGACACACTTGGACGGATGAACTTCTTGTCCATCAATTCTTCAATTTGCTTCTTAAGTTCAACCAATTCAGCAGGTGCCATCCTGTATGGTTGAACGGATATGGGAGCTGCGGTTGTTACCAGATCAATTGTAAACTCAACTTCACGAACGGGTGGTAATCCAGGCACCTCATCAGGGAAAACGTCTAGATATTCACCTACTACTGAACTTGCTTCTCTCCAATTAGACTGCGTTCGTTCAGAACCTTCAGATTCATTATCCACGTGAGTCATGATCAAAAAGCAACTGGCTCCTTCCATTATATCTTCTTTCCACTGGCCGAGTGTCACACCCAACTTCTCTTCATATTCTTCAGGAAAAATCAATTCCTTTGCTCCACAATCAATGAGTATGTGATTGGTAGTAAGCCAATCCATCCCCAGAATCACTTCTAAGTCCTTGAGAGGCAAACATATGAGGTTCACCTTATACCTACGCCCTTCAATCTCAAGAGGACATCTAACACATACGGTAGACGTTCTCACCTCACCAGCAGCTGGTGTAGACACCACCAAATCAAACTGCATCTCGCGCTCCACTATCCCCAACTTATCAACGCACGCCTTCGAGATGAAGGAGTGTGTCGCCCCCGAGTCAAACAACACACAACAATTTATTCCATACAGCAAGCATGTGCCAGTGACGAGCGTACCTGAGCTCGCTGCTTCTGCACCAGTGATCGCATAAACACGCCCAACAGCTTGGGCTCGTCCACCACCTCTAGTCTGATTTCTTCCAGTGTTGGGTGGCCTCATCACTGCACGTCCACCCATATTGCATTCACTCTCTAGATGTCCAGTTCTTCTACACCGATTACAATACTTTCCTCCAACCAATTGCGGGCATGATGATCTGAAATGAGGTCCTCCACACTGAAAACATCTAACCGGCCCCTGTTGGTTTGACTGTCCAGCAACTACCATAGCTTGTGAACCACTTGACTGAGCTGGACGAGCGTACGGGGTCCTGTTACGATTCAAATTGGTCCTTGTCAGAACTGGTCCTCTTGATACTTGTTGCTTCTTCTGTTGTTCCGCCTCAGCCATATTTTTCTCTAATACTTTAGCCCTCTCCACCATGGCTGGAAACGTCCGAATGCACAAGCTAGAGATCAACACCTTGAGATCACTTCTCAGCCCGTTTTCAAACTTCCTACACTGCCACTCTTCACTAGTAGCCATTGTATAGAACCTCACTAGATGTTTGAACTTGTTTGTATATTCTGAAACCGACATCCCTCCCTGTACCAGTTGAAGAAATTCCACCTCTTTAGCAAAACGAACGCTATCTGGAAAGTATTCTTCATAGAACTTCCCTCTGAACACTTCCCAGGTAATAGGACGTTGAGCGTCCGTCAGTATAGCCTTAGCGCTCGCCCACCAGTGGCTTGCTTCTCCAGTAAGCAAATACTCCGTGAAAGCCAAGCGATTCTCATCTGGACATCTTTTAGCATTGTAAATTCGTTCCATATCCTGCAGCCACTGGTCTGCCTCATCCGGAAGGCCCTTCCCACTAAACTTGGCCGGATGGTGTTGAAGAAAGCTCTCTAAACTCCATTCAGTATGATGAACAGCATTGGAAGAGGACGCTCCTGGCGTGCCTCTGGTGGCGGCAATTAATTCCATCAATTGTCTTTGAGTGGCTTCAGAGTTGGCGCGTGCGGCCTCCAAACTCTGTAGAGCAGCAGCGTTCTGCTCCATGAGGGTAGTATTTTGCTGTTGCAGCCTCTCAATCACTGTCTCCAACAACCTAGTGTGATTAGGTGCATCAGACTCGTTTGGTTGTGGGGGAGGAGGTAATCTAGGCGCCATCGTTTTCTGGATCAGAGAAAACGAACGTTAGTCATGTCTAAGAGTTAAAACAGTAACTCATTAAACATTAAAAAAGCACACAGCAAAATGCAATGCACTCATAACCTACAGCGTCCTTAAGAGAACAAAACTGCTCTGATACCAATAATGTAACATCCCGGAAATATACAGTCATCAACTATATACTTAGAATAATCACATTAATCAATATGGCAAAACAGTTTAATAATACAGTAAGCAGATTGAATAAATGGCCGAACGGCCTTTCATTTAAAACAACGAGCGTTTACAAAACAAGGAGGACGAACGGTTTACAAGAATTGACCGAACGTTCCAATATATATATACAGCAACAAAAGAGCGCTCGCTCACAGACGCTCGCTACTCTAATCAAACTAACTAAATAACCGAACGCCTCACTGTTCGGCCTTCACCTCAACTTCTACTAAATTTTCTTCAGTAACGAGTTCCTCTTCAAGAGTTTGCTCCAGAGACGCATCTCCCTCTGCTCACATCCACACGGATGATCATTGCATTTGACAAGACGGATATACATAGACAAGACAACACGAAGGAAATGCAAGGGTAAGCTTATTGAATTTAATTCAAGTCAAACATACAATTTATACTTATCAATCATATCAAATACATCACAACACATGCATCCAATACATACATTAACTCAAATCAAACTTCCTGATACTAGACAGACTGTCCGGACTGTATGAAACCTGTGTAGCTAAGGCGTCCATGCACTCAGGTGGGGTAACTGGAATGCTCATCAGTATCCACCTGAGGTTAGTCTTTTTGCCAAGTTACAGTTATGGTCTAGACCTCCTGCCATTCCCACGCATGACCTACTCCTCTCTACTTGAGAACGAGCACTCACGGAATATCAGGATGGATCACCATCTAAGCTTACCACGTTCATACTACAAATATCAATATCCAGTCAAGAGTCGTTCCACCCTGGAACGCTCGTTCAAATTCCAAAATCATAATATCATATCATATATGGTTCGCACAATTTATACTTCCCTCAACATCACATTTTCATTCTTAATTACACTTCCATAAAAAGACGAACGTTATTTCACTGTTTGGACGAACGCTATTTAAGATCCGAACGAACGCTATTTAAAGACCAACGCTCGACAGAAGACGAACGCTATTAAGGATGTACGCTCGACAAGGGTCGAACACTATCAAATACAAACGCTCGACAAAAGAACGAGCGCTATCACGAACGGACGCTCGACATAAGGTCGAACGCTACCACAGGCGAACGCTCGACATAAGAACGAACGCTATCAAGAACGGACGTTCGACATAAGGTCGAACGCCACCAAAGACGAACGCTCGACAAAAGAAAGAGCGCTACTAATCGTTTGCCTTTTTGAACGAACGTTCGGTCTAAGACCGAACGCCACTTAGGACGTACGTTTTTAGATCGAGACTCTTGGCTGAATTCAAAATCATAGAAATTGGGATTTATATAAGATGAGATATTTAAAGTTTATGTTTCAATAATTTGACTAAAAGTTCACGGGGATATTATCAAAATTCTCAATTCTCACACAACACTCGTGATGTTTACGTCTGGCCGAAAGCACAACGTAAAAATATATTAGAGGGCGTTCGTTCTCAAAGGGAGTCCTTTCCAAATGAAAGGGTCCGACTAATACAAGAATTTACTGATAATACCGAACGGTCAATGACCGTATCAATACGAACGTTCAAATTCATGCACTTTTCATATAATTCTTCTTTTACAGTAACTCATTTTCCAGTATAAACTTTCATGCATTAAATCAATCTTAACATAGTATTTTTCCATACTTCTCATGCTTTTAATCAACATCATATACTAACATTCAAATATCAAAATCATCCACGTACAACGTCACAGACCATTCATACACTCAGCATATAATTTACCAGTACATACATGCAACATTTTCATATATCATCTCAGAATCATAATCATATACTCAAAAGTCAAATATCAGAAATCATACTTTCAAACATCACATAACGCGCATGCAGTACAGGCATCACATGAATTAAACCAATAAGCTTCCCTTACCTGGATTGGAAACGTGCTTTCGTTCTTTAAAAGAAAACCAGATCCCAGTATCAACTCTTCTACCCTTTTTCGTTCAAAAACCCAAAAACTCTTCAACTAAAAATTCAGAAAACCAATACTGGTTCAGAGAAGGTGCATGCAGATTTAAAACGAGCTTGCATGTGGAAAATGAAGAGTGGTTGAGGACGTGAAACTTACCCGTTTCAGAATCCAAAACCAATCGGTTTGATGGAAAGCTCACGGTGCAGTGCTGATTATCACGGTGCTGAAACGTGAACGGAGAAAAGGAGGGTGAGTTGCAGAAGAGGGAAGACGGAGAGTTCTAGAGAGAAGGAGGAGAAAAATGAGGGTTTGGTTTTCTGAGGAAGATGAAAGAGCACGCAGAGAAGGGAAGAGTGTTTCAGAAAATTAGTTTCTCTTCCCAAGTCAAACGGACATTCTCTCCTGCGCTGCCACTTGGCTTCCACTATCAAACTCAGAACCTTCCAATTTGACACCTGGCGGTGGCATGCAGAGTGAGGGCGTGTGCTTCTTTAATGGCACAGAACACGTGTCACACGTATTAATGGAAGCAGGGAGGTGACTAAGCAGAATAATTAATGGGGCGTGACAAAGAGAAAGAAAATTATTTTTCTAGAACTTATCCGTAAATTTATATGAAGACAATTTTTAAATGATTTATTTATATTATAATTTTTAGACAGTGTATAAATTAATTTTGCTAATGAACTTATTTTATTTTTATTTATTTGAATCTACTCTCGTGTTACTCACCTTTCAACTGTTACATATATATTTTCATACTTTTTTTTGTTTTAGTTTGATTTTTTTAAAAGTTGGATCTGTTTGATTGCTTTAAATTAATTATCATTTTTTTTATTTGGGACATAATTTTAAACTATTTTTTTATTTATTTGAGACGTGAAGCTTGTTACATTGAATTCACTTGTAAGAAAACTACAAAATCCCAACAAATATTTATACAAATAGAAATAAATGTTGATAAATATGATAAAAGTTGCATGTGAAAAAAGTGGGTTTAATTGAGCAGCCGAAAAAATATAAAATATAATACCTATTGTTTTTTACTCGTTTGCAAGACTTATTTTTCATCCAATTTTTATAGTGCATATAATTTAATTTTTTTTTTAAATAAAAGTCAATAATATCATATCCTTAATAAAAAAAATATATGAATTGATTGAAGAGTTATTTTGTTCATTTTGTTGGTTCTTTGATAGAATTTTAGTGACATTTAACCTATTAATTTTTTTTTTCAAGTTAGTCATTCTATTACTAATTGTCTTAAATTATGTTTACCTTATCACTTAAGCCTTATTTTCACACAATTTTTCATCTTTCTAATATAAGTTAAAAAAAAGTTAGAAAAAAGTGAATCGTATTTGAAAAATATAGGTTGTGGCATAGTTCAAAAAAATTATAGATTGGTCACTTGGTTGAGTTTATTATTGTTGGTAAATGTGTCAAATGGTTGATTCTACTTCGTTTAAATATACTTAATTTGACGTTATATAAGGACAACAAAAACATTTTTCACAATAATAAATAAAATATGTTTTTTTATTATTTAAGTCATGTTAATTAAATTAATTTTAAAATAATGATTTGATATATAAATTATAATATATATATATATATATATATATAAATTAATATTACTTATACTTTAAAAAATGTAATTATTATTTTATAAAATAGTCTTTAGTTAACTTGATCTAAATATATATAAGTAGCAGGCAAAATAGACTGGGAAAAAAATGGTACCATTCCACTTAGGTCACAATGTTTTTTATCTAGCCTAACCAATTTTAAGATTTCTCAAAAACTGATGTTTTGACCAAACCTATTTTAATTACTCTAGCCATAGGCATGTTCATCTTTCTTTCATTTTTGGCTAGTAACTTCAACAACAATTTAATAGTGACAAAAATGTTATGAAGTTGTTATTGTTTTACATAGTTAATGTTGTATTTACTCATTTGTAAGACTGTTTGTGTTTTTTTCTTTTTCAAATCCCATATTTCAATTGGTATATGATTTATAAACATTAAATTTATATGATTTTAATGATTAATTTCATGATATTTTAGATTTTCAAATATTTGAAAAAATAAAATTAATGACTATAAAATTCTTAAAACACCAACAACATTTCCTCCTCTTTTACTTACGCAAAAACCTCCTCTCAAACTTTTTCTTCAATCTCTTTTTATTATTTTATTTCACCTTCACCAAATTATTGACAAGGAATCACCATTGCATTCGTGGCGCAAAGCACTATAAATCCAACTAAAAAGACTTTAGTTACAGTAAGTTTTTCTTTTTCTCTTTTTAGGTCAACAATTTTGGATGTTTTGCATGTTGGCAAGAGTGCATGAGACTCAATTTCTCTCTTTGATTTTGCATGTTTTGATTACAATGATAGGTCCACATCATTGATATGGTTTTGTTGGTGTGGAGAGGAACCACCCAAATATATATGTGGAAGAAGGAAAGTTGGGTGGTTATAAGAGCTAAATCGAGACAAGGGGAGCTAGTATCAGTTTGATCATATTGTTGGTTGCATATGACTAAAATCGCATGAAACTTTTAGTGTTTTGGTTGAATTAATTTGTATAAATTGTGTTTTTGGTGCATTTATGGGTTGTGTGATGGATGAAAATGAGTGTTTTAATATTTGGTGCGATCAAAACTGCAAAAATTAGGGGTTTGCATTATGCAAAGTCGATGGGTAAGTTGTTTTACTAGCTAGGCAAGCCTATATTCCCAATGGATGAATTAGGTTTTTCAGTCTTGTGTCATATTAGAAGTGGGCTTTAAGCCTAACTCAACCCCATAAAACTGGCTTGTATGGTGAGGTTTGCAACTACTTATATATTATAATTTGGCCTTATCTCTAGTCGATGTGGGACTTCCAACATGTCATCTCAGGAAAAATTGATTTATGATTCGTTAATGTTAGATTGAGCTGAAATTATCTTTAATTGGGTTGATTCTCTTTTGTATTGCATTCTTAATTCAATTATCTTTAATTTGAAAGTAAAAACATAATTTTATGAACTTTTTGGAAGCTGTAACTTTATTTTTAAAACCTCAACTAGTTTGTACATGTGTTATTAAGTTATTATACTTAATAGAAGGTAAGTGATGTATGATTTAATGTTTTCATCAAACAAAGTTTTAGGGTATTGTAACCACGTAGAATGTTGATGAGAATGAACAACAACATTGATGGAAGTTATGATTAAAAATGTGTTTTTGCTCAGTGAGTATGAGAATTGAATGTTATTCTTGAGTATAGTCTTGATATGATGAATTCTTAGTCTTATTATGTTATTATAACTTTGTTTTTACATATTGATGTTGTAATCGTGATAATAGTGAGTCATGCTAGCTATTTCCTAGGAAAAATGTTAATCTACGGTGAGTCAACGTATATTGAAGGAGACTTCGGGGTAGAGTCTAACTTATGACATTTAGGTGGTGTGAGTTGAATTAGGCTTTACATGACAATATGAAAGATGGTCATAGTTAGAGAGCTAGTGGGCTTAACATGTCATGGCTTAGTTAGAAACATTACTCTTGAGTATTGAAACACCACAAAATGAATTAGAAATAAGCATGATAGGTACTGAGTTTCACAAGCTCATTCAATAAATTAGTTTTTTTGGAAGTGAAGTCTATAATTATATATTTTTTGTGTTGTTTGAATTGCATTGGATTGATAATTATTTTAGCCATTAAACTTGGTTATGTAGTTTAATAAATGGTATAATGCCTCATGATCGTTTGTTTTGGTTGTTGGTTGAGATTATGGATTGGCTGAGTCATTGGGATGGATGGAAGACATTTGAAATGTTACCTTTGATTCATATACTTAAAAATTTAAATGGGGAAGATTAGAATCATGAAAGTTGAATTGTAATAAATTGATAATATATAAAAATTAGATTCAATTAATTTTGATCATAATAACTTTATGTTTATGTTGGAAATCTCACATGGACTAAAGATAAGGCCAAATTATAATATATAAGTGGAGTGTAAACCTCACCTTACAAGCTAGTTTTGTGGGGTTGAGTTAGGTTTAAAACCACTTTCTAATATGGTATCAGAGCCATGTTTAGAGCCTATCCTAGCGAGATCTATGTGGGCCCATTAATTATACTCTCACGCTCGAGATGTTTATACCTCGATGTGAAGGGGATGTGTTGAAAGTCTCACATCGACTAGAGATAAGGACATTATAATATATAAGTATGTACAAACATCACCTTACAAACCGATTTTGTAGGTTTAAGTTAGGTTTAAAACCACTTTCTAATAGTTTAAGATGTCTAACTTTAATTTGTAAATGTGAAGGTTTGTGAAACATGAAGTAGTCTATGTGAATTTTGAGAATTAAGTTATGAATAAAGTTGAAGAAAAGAAAATTGAGTTTTGGATAAGTCAACCGTCACTATGCATATTGACTAGTTATTCTAAGTAAGTTTATAAACATTTAAGTTTGTTTTTCACACATAATTTTGTATGCTATTTAATATTTTTATGTTAAATATGAAAATTTATAAATTAATTCACCCTGCTTTTGTGTATTCTGATGATTGTTTGTGAATATATGAGAAAAAAAACTTACAAGTGAGTGAAGTAGTTCGAGAATAGAAGAAGAGTCATAGAAGACATTTAAATAAAAATTAAATTTAGTTTTTTTTTTAAATATGTACTTTTGAAAATTTTAATATCACTTGAATGTTAAACTTCAACTTTTTTAATTGTCTTTCACTACATACTTATTCTTTGAAAATGTAATATTATATTTAGAACATGATGCTATACTTAATCGTTGAATCGTGTATAATTTAAATTAAGGAATTATTGAGTTTGTGGGATGTTATAATGACAAAGTGTAAATTTATGAAAAATATATAACTTTGTATCTAGAAAACAAAAAAACTAAAACAAACCTTATCATAAAAAGCAAAATTTCTTGAGTTACAAAAATTTATCAATTTGAGAGATTAAAATGAAACATAACAACTATTATTGAATATAATGAATAGTTGAGAATTAACAACCAATTTCTAACTAAATCAATGTTCAACTATACTTTTATAAAAGTTTCATAATTTGCAATATCACTAGAATTTGAAAATTGAAAAGTTGAATTTAATCAAAGATAACAGAATAAAACAGAGAAGAAGAGAATTGCACAACAGAAGAAAACAATAACCAAGTTCAAAATTTTTCATTTATTGGGAGACATAATAAAATTATTAAACTGCAAAAGTCAAACTGACACCCAAGCACATCATTTGTTTGATTAGTAATCCATGTCAGAAAATTATTCTTAATTCGAGTCAGAGCCTGAACCTTTTTTTGTTTTCTAAGGTAATTATGATTTCATAAATGAGTCTGTACCTACATATATTTATAGTTCTCAAATAAATGTTTTCACGATTTTTGTTTTCTATTTAAAATAATAAAAAAACAGAAGTTGTGGGTTAACACAACTTTATTTTGTTTTGAAAATAGAGAAAACAAAGTGGTTGCTAACCTTCTACTATCTATTTATTTATATTATAAATTATTAGTTTATTTTTAATAATTATCACAAACCGCTTTAAATATATAATATAAATAATACAATTTGTAGACTTTCATAATTTCTTTATAGTGTTTTGACATTTTAAATTCTAGTTTACATGTTTGTTTTGAGATATATTTTAGTCAAATTTTTGACAATATCTTTGTTCCCTTTAATTATTATTATTTTTTAAAATTTGTCATAAACATTATTCTCTCTTAACCTAAGTGTTGTTCAAGTCACATTTTTGCATTTTGTGTCTGGTCATTAAATTTCTACGGTTTTTATTTGATAACTTTGAAATGGAAGGGGTGAAAATAATTAGGAAATAAACCATAAATTAATTTATCTACATACATGCAAATGGCATTTGATTAATGCTTCTCTTTGGAAATGATCAACTATCACACACAAGCAAGATAAATCTTCTTGAAGAATTTTTAAAATTGAGGTTGTGCAACTTAGCATTTTTAAACTAAATTAATAAGATTTTTTTTACACTTAATATGTAATATTTTATACATTAAAATTTATATGAATTTGAATATTATTTATCTTAAAATATATATAATAAAAACAGATTTTAGCTGCATACCAATTTTAGATAAGAATAAATGTATGATATATTAAAAATTAGGAGCACAACATACCGGAGGAGTAAACGGGCATTCCATTTTGGTTCTTTCCGAAATCGAAGCACTAACGAAATCTCTGCCACGGGACAGCGACACCGTACGACCTGTGCATTGCTTTCTCACCGTCAACAACACACCGCCACCCGCTATCAAACCTCAACCTAAACCCAAACCAAACCAACCCTAATTCTTCCTCATTCTTCAATTCTTCCCACAAAATCGCCTTCTTCATCGTTTCCAGAACAAATTCCGCCCGAAGTATTTTTTCAACGGCCATCATGTATATAAGGTTTTCACTATATTTCTTCTGCGTTAGCTTTGCGAATTGCTTCTTGTTCTCGGCTGTAATTTGTTGTTCGTAGCTCTCTTCCTCCACAATTTTAATTGTTCACGGTGCTGGATTGCTGGGTTTTATGAATTTCACCGTGTGTTTTATTTCTTGAAAAAAAAATTAAGTATTTGATCATTTTTGCTGAGTCAATTTAGGTGGGGACTAATGTGGTAACGCCGTATTGTTAGGACACTGAAGAACACCTGCCAGTGCTATGCTTGTTTGGGGAAAATATAGGAGAGAAATTTAAGATAAATAATGGATTGTTGATTATGCGGCTATGTTTATTGTGGGCAAAGGGAGAATTGCATTAGTTGATTTTCTTTCAATATAACCAATTAGAGAAGTGTGTAATACTAGAATTTTGTACAATAGTTTAACTGATAACGGGTTCATGAAGTGTTTTGTCTCCCTGGGATAACTTTTTTGTTATGGAACTAGTTGTGGGTTTCACAGGAGAGTTGTTTCTGTGTCCGTTTGGCTGCCTTGTGATATAAGTTTTGTTCTTGGTGCAGAATGGTATAGTGTAAATTATTGGAAGATACCTATATAAAAGCATGGGTAGTAGTGACATGGACAAAACCCCTAAGGAGAAGGAGTCTAAGACACCTCCAGCTACGTCACAGGTCTATCAGGGATCTTTTGTTTTGTCTATATTGGCAGTTAAGAGTTTAAATGATGCTAGAAATATTTTATTGTCTTTTCCAGGAGCAGTCTCCAACAACTGGCATGGCCACTATTAATCCTGACTGGTCTAACTTTCAGGTTTTCAATGACAAAGCCTTAATTTGCATATTGTGCTTTATTTTTGTCAAGCTTGTATTCTGACCCTCAATTTCTTAATGGTACAGACATATTCTCCCATACCTCCTCACAGTTTCTTGGCATCAAGTCCCCAAGCCCACCCATTTATGTGGGGTGTCCAGGTATTCATGACATACATAATGATTGGTCTATCTCATTCATACAATAATTTAGAATACTGTATCCTTTGAGTTTGTCTTTAGAAATCTGAAGGGATGGTCAAAACTTAATGTTACCAATCCTTCGATGTTGTAAACGTTATTGTTTGCTTATGCTATCATCAACATTTTAACTGCTCTAGCTCTAGCCCAATTGCAAATATAGACATTGTTTTTGCTCTAGCTCTAGTTCAGTTTTGTATTTTATATATTTGTTGTTATTATTTACACTTGGTTCTCATAATGGCTTAATCTATGATGAGTTAATAATGATGGAATATGATATGTAGTTAGTTTTATTACACCATGTCTATCCAAAATAATATTCAAATTGAATCTATTGTGTAACATGAAAAAATTATATTTACCCATATATTGTTGAAGGCTTTGAATTTTCCATCATGTTTCCATTGGTTTATTGATGGTATATTTACTTGCAGCATGTTATGCCTCCCTATGGCACCCCACCGCATCCTTATGTAGCAATGTATCCCCATGGTGGCATTTATGCCCATCCATCCATTCCTCCGGTATTATTTGTATATTATGCTTTCTTGTGGAGATTATGTTGTAATTAGTCATCATAAATTATAATTCATTAACCAATATTCGCATGCTTCTACCAATTTCTTTAGGGCTCTTATCCTTTCAGTCCTTTTGCCATGGCTTCTCCAAATGGTATTGCAGATTCTTCGGTGAGTTCTTTTAGTGTTCTGCTTTTGTATTTTTTTCCTTTTCTCTGTGCTCTCCCTCTCACTCACTTTGTCTTTCTTTTTTCATTTCCTGTCTTTTCTCCTTCCTGTGCACTAATTGTCTTTATCCAAGTAAAAGTAACTTACAAGTTGACATGCAGGGAAATAACCCAGGCACCATTGAAGTTGGTGCTAAACCTCCTGAGGTGAAGGAAAAATTACCAGTCAAAAGATCAAAAGGAAGTGCTAGTGGGGGTAGTTTGAATATGTGGATTACAGGAAAAAATAGTGAACTTGGTAAAACAAACGGAGAATCTGCTAATGGGATTCATTCCAAGAGGTAAGATTCGGTTATTGATCAATAGTTGTTAAACTAAGGCCTCTGTTATTTGAATCAAAGTAATTTCATGATTTAGAAACGTGGATTATCTGTAATGTACAAAACTAATATAAATTTAACATAAAATACATTAAATCCAACGAGATACTCATAAAATGAGCATGGGTCATTGTAGACATAATAAAATGCTACAATTTATTTATAGATATTTTTTTTGTCTTTACTAGTTTAAATTTTTTCAAAATAAAGTAAAATTATTTTAATATGTAACCAGGAGTATTTGAAGTGTCTGTGAAGTGTTTGACATCTGACACAAGTACAACTAAATCCAGCAACTATTTGGAATTGTCCGAGCTTTTTTCTTATTTGTTATCCCTTTCAGTGTTCAGCCGAATTTTTGTTTCTTAATATGTAATTAATCATCAACTGGTATTAGTTGTGGTGATGCTTTTGCATCACTCTAGGTCATTCAAATAAATCTAGTAATTGGGCTTGACTTTCTTTGCTGTGCCAGTATGCAGGTGTTTGATACAGCTTGAAAGCTTTTGTATGGAATTTCTTTATGTTTTTACTTTTATAAGACTAGAGGAACATTTGATATTTAACATGTAATTAATCAGTGTTCAGCCGAATTTTTGTTTCTTAATATGTAATTAATCATCAACTGGTATTAGTTGTGGTGATGCTTTTGCATCACTCTAGGTCATTCAAATAAATCTAGTAATTGAGCTTGACTTTCTTTGCTGTGCCAGTATGCAGGTGTTTGATACAGCTTGAAAGCTTTTGTATGGAATTTCTTTATGTTTTTACTTTTATAAGACTAGAGGAACATTTGATATTTAACATGCCTATAAAATTCCTGATATTTTTTTGGGTTAGACACTTCCTGATATTAATATTGTTTAGATTTAATACTGGGGCTTTATCTGTCTTGTCTACTGCAGAAAATATATTGGTAGGGTAGGGTTTCCAAAGTATGGTTTATCACTTTATATAAGTCCCTTAATTGGTTTTCTATTTTCAATTGCATACTGTCTATACTTATACTGATGAAATTTGGATTTACAGTGGTGATAGTGCAAGTGACGGAACTAGTGAAGGAAGTGGTGAGAATTCCCAGAATGTAAGTTCTGTGCCACTTGTCAATATTTATCTATCCAAGAAGTGACAGCCTTAAGTCAGTGTTGACTCTTGCATGCTTATTCAGAAAAATGACATCTGAAGGATGATATACCTCTTTCTAGACTACCAAAATATAATTCTGTAGCATTTTACTTTTCTAGCCTCAGTAATTGGGCATGATATAATTCTATAAATAACTGTCTAGGGGTGTAAACACAACTTCTTAAAACTTTGGTGCGTAAGAAACTACTAGTTAAAAGTATTACAATAGCGAGTTTATGATTGAAAAAATAAGAAAGGTTGAATGGTTTTAGTAAAATTTTGTTACAAAACAGCATAAAGAATTAATAAATGTTCACTTTATTATTACCTAAAGCCAAATTTTAAGACAGATCATGCTAATCATTTTTTAACGTTCTAATGTGTTTGTGAATTGAGTGATGAAATTGGCATGGGTGTTGGGTGTATAACTCCTATTGCCCTATTTTCAGTTGCCATGAAATGGCGTATTTAGTACAAATGATATGTTGAATCTTAAAGTTAAATATCTTTTTCAGAACATGAAAAATGCATTTTTTTCCTCATTACATTATCAATAATATATTGATTTAGCTTTCAAAAAAATTAAATAAAGTGATTTATCTTTTGCTACATAATATCTCTGTTATATAAACTCATTTTTTATCCTATCCTGTCATGGATGACCACACATTCATTTATGCCATTCCCATATTTTTCTCTTATTATGCATCTTAGAATTTGGGTTTGGACCCGACTCATACCCGTAAAATTACCTTATCTCTTCACTTATATACATTATATACTTTAATGTGATTAGGTAGATGTGGTATCTTTAACACATCTTTTCATGTTGAGGATTAGACTTCACGAAAGTAAAGTTTATAGGATTGGACATGTGTGGGTGATCTAATAGACCCAACAATAACGATTATTAAAATAGACTATAAGATTATCTTACAATTTAGATTCAAGAGTAACTCAAGTCTAGAAAACCAGTTTGTAAAGTGGGATTATACTTTAATTTAGGCATATCGCTAGTTGATGTGATATTTCCAACAATGTCATTATAGCCTAATTTTGAGTACTATAGAATATAGTTTGACAAGTGGCAATATAATAGAACATGCCTGAGTACTTGGTAGGTGTTTTGTAATCACAATAAGCTTAGGTTTTATCCTGCTTGCCTCTTACTAAAACTGCAATGGATATACTGTTTTATTCCTACATAGTCTGTTTACAAATCTTAAGTGTAAAGTTAATTGTTTTCCATATTCAAAACAATAACATACGCGCAAAAAGAAAATGCAATTAGGCTAAACACGTCCAAGACTAGATTAAACTAATAATGACTTAAGAGTGAGCCTTGATATAATCATATCCTTTCCAAAATCCCTAGTTTTTCCTCCTAGAGTTCTCAAACTAGTTGTTACTACATCATACACGAACACCTTTATTTTCTATAGTTTTCGTAAAACTTCTCTTGGCACTCAATCATAACCTTTTTCCAAGTCAATAAAACACATTAGTCTCTCGTTTAGCTTTTGTAAATTCCCATAAACTCCTGTAAAAGTTAATTCATTTTTGCTGTAGACCTTCCTGACATTAAGCCAAATTGATTCTCTGCAATACTTATCTTTTCCTGTAATCCATGCTTAATTACATGTTCTCATAATTACATAGTATGATAGATATGTTTTATATTACTGTAGTTAACACAATTATGAATATCTTCCTTGTTCTTAAGACTTGTATACAGGAATCAAAGTGTTCTTCCTCTGCTTATTTGGTATCTCAATCTCATACCCAAAACCTCTTGATTCCCTCAAAGACTAAGGATGGCCACAATTGGTTGTTGTGCGGCTTCATATGCTAACCCAAAAAAAAATAGCTTCATATATTAATAGGGTTTTCAAATAAAACGCAATTACCATTGAACTGACCAATATGATATATGAATTGATGTATGTTCCAAAGCTTTAAATAATAATAATATTATTATTATTATTATTCCCGGTAAATGTGCATCAGGATTATTTTTGTTAAACCTTTGTTCCTAAAAAGCTTTGCCCATACTCATACATAGTGTTAGCATGCTCATGTTTTGAAAAATAAGGATCTTCCTGTTTATAGTATCTTAAGAAGGTTTTAATTGATCTTTAGAAACGTAATGTATTGTAGATGCTGCCCTTTTTTTTGTTTTGTGCTTCCACTGCCTGGTAGTAAGTATCCTTGGTATTTATTTCAATGAATTTTGTAGGATTCTCAATTGAAATCCGGGGAGAGGCAGGACTCTTTTGAAGGTATGACAAGGTTATGTTTGGAATTTTTTTCTTTTTGTGTTTGCTTTGTGTATATTAATAGTGTATCCATGTTACGGCTGAAACACTTGTTTTGCTATATTACAGATGAACCATCTCAAAATGGAAGTTCGGCTCCTCAAAACGGGGTACATAGTAGACCTCAGACACTTGTTAACCAAACTATGCCTGCCATACCTATATCTACTGCAAGTGCTCCCGGAGCAATTCCTGGTCCCACAACTAATTTAAATATAGGAATGGATTACTGGGGCACGCCAACTTCATCCGCCATTCCTGCACTGCATGGAAAGGTTTCTTCTACTGCCGTTGCTGGGGGGATGATTACTGCTGGGTCAAGAGATGGTGTTCAGTCACAAATTTGGCTACAGGTTGTTACATTATTAGGTATTACTTCTCTGAACTTTTGTTTTAATCTTCATCTTTTTTGGTTAACTTTTTAGGACGAAAGAGAGCTTAAAAGACAAAGGCGGAAGCAGTCTAATAGAGAATCTGCACGCAGATCCAGGTTACGGAAGCAGGTGACAGAGAGTAACTTTTTTCATTTTTCAGGCTGTAGGTCATAATTGTCAAATTTCAAACCCTTTTGTGTGTACTGTTCTCAGGCTGAATGCGATGAACTAGCTCAGCGTGCTGACGTTTTGAAAGAAGAAAATGCCACTCTCCAAGCAGAAGTAAGCAGGATCAGGAATGAGTACGAGCAGCTACTTTCTGAGAATGCTTCCCTCAAGGTGATTTTTAAATCTTAAAATGCTTTCGTACCTATTTTTTTGTCTATTATTCTAATTGGCAAGCACTGTTGCCGATACCAAGTTATACCTATTGATGACACTCGTATTTGGACCCAGATTCCAGAGGAGGAAAAGGCCTAAATGACTAATATGACTTTCTAATTTTCAATTCCACTCTTGCGACCATACAAAATTTATGCAGACTGAGTCTGCTATCTGATATATATGATATAATGTTGTTGCAGGAGAGACTTGGGGAGATACCTGGTGTTGCTACTCCTGGGAACGAGGATGTTAGGTCTGGCCAGAATGATCAGCATGTTACTAATGACACTCAACAAAGTCGTCAGAAGGAGGCTGTGCAGGGTGTTCATTAGGACCTTGCTCCCTGCTGCATGTTCCTTTTTTAGGAAGATAACCTAACCAAGTAGCAAGAGCAAGTTCTTGTTTTTGGATAGCTTTCGGTTCAAATTGTATTGAAGGTGATCATATGTAGTATTAGAATCTATTTATGTCATATGATCATTCATTCCTAATTTGTCATGTTTTTTGATGACCAAAAACGTGTATTGTAGGTAGGGTGTGAATACATGATGGTCATACCTTCTCTGCTACTTCAAAAGTTAGTGTTAGCAGTAAGAAGCATGATTAGTGAAACTAATTATTGTCCTTTATATGGATTGCGGTGCTTCTGAGCAAATAATTAATCAGGAATATATGTTAAGGAAATGGAATGCAAGTTCAGCCATAAGAAAGTTTCAAGTTTGACTACAGCTTTGACACCGTATGGATTTTTATATGAATTATATTTGCAGTAAAATTATGAATGCATAATCTCCTATTTGGTAAGTTATGAGGTTAGTCTGTCCAACGGTGATTGTTCATTGTCATAACCACGTTATCTGAGTCCTTTTACACTTATTTTGAATTGTGAACTGAATCTGTTATAAATAAAAGAAGTGATGACAAAAAATAATTTACAATTTTCTATATAAAAGTGAAATTAAATCGTTAAAGTGTTTAACTTATAAATACAGTACATGATCATAAAACATAAATTATTATTTTCTATTTTCAAATCATGTATCCTGATTTTATACCTTCGTGGATAAATTTTTAGATTAATATTTCTTTTTTTATTTCCTATCTTCAATACGATATTTTGTAATTCATTCTTAATCTCTTTTTTCTCTATCCATCTCTACAATTTCATTTTCATATGTCGTTGTAGTATTTTAATTTTTATAAATCTTAGTGATTAAATTTCTTAGACCTATTAAAGAAATAAAAAACACTTTATGAGCATTATAACATTCATGATTAACTTAATTATACAAATTTGAAATTTGAATAAATACTTTTGTTTATTTCCTTGTTTGGATCTACCTCTTTAATAGTAAAAAAGTTGAGTATTAATTCATTAAACAACATCACATAGTAGAGAAAGATATTTATTTTGAATCCTTTTACATTTATTTTGAATTGGGAATTGAATCTATTTTAAATAAAAGAAGTGATGAAAAAAAAAACAATTTAAAATTTTATATATAAAAATAAAATTAAATAGTTAAAGTGCTTAACTTATAAAAACACTATATCATCTGAAAAATAAATTATTATTTTCTATTTTTAAATCATGTATCTTGGTTTTATATTAATAATTTTTCAAATCGATAGTACTTTTGTTAAAAAAGAATTTATAGGGTGAGGTTTACACCTACTTATATACTCTAAATTAATCTAATCTCTAATCGATGTGAGACTTTTAACACCTCCTCTCATGCCGAGATATATACATCTCAAGCGTGAGACTAGACATTAATGGGTGTTCCTAACTCAACCATACAAAATTGACTTGTAAGGTGAAATATGCATCCACTTATATACTCTAAATTGGTCTTATCTCTAGCCAACGTGGGACTTTCAACACCCCTCTCACGTCGAGGTATATACATCTCGAGCGTGAGACTAGACATTAATTGGTGGTACGATAATGACCGATTGCAGATTAAACAATACGTTCAACAAACAACAAATATCCCTAGATATACTTTAACCTGACTTTGATATCATGTTGAATATAATAAAAAATTTGTATGAGATTAATCTTCCTTTTGTTAAAATATACAAATAGGGTCCTCTATTTATAACAGAAGAAATATGGGCTAAATCCAAAATACAAATAAGAAATAGTAACACAGTAACCAAAGATAAAAGATAAATATAAAATAAAGATAATATATCTAACAACTTTTTTGTCCCTCATTCCATCTTTACAATTTCATTTTCATATGTTGCTGTAGTAAATTTTTTCTTTTTATTAATTTTAGTGGTTAAATTTCTTATCCATATTAAACAAATTAAAAACAAACTTTGTGAGCATAATAACATTTATGATTAATTTAAGGGTGTTGCTCCCTCCACCACCACACCTTTCTCACTCCACCTCCCATTTACTATTTTGCCCCTAAGTAAAATTTTATTTTTAGGGTTATTTTTTAATTTTACCCATTCACAACCTATTCCACTATGAGTAAAATATTTTTCTTTCATTTTAACATTATATTTCTTCCTCTCTTTCTTTTACAAGTTGCAAAGGTTGGTGGTGGTGGAAAGAATTATCAAGCAGTCTCCCTCTCGTGGTGCAGTGTCGCTCTCGTAGTGCAGTGTGTGGAGTGGTGCAGTGTGTGTTGCTTCCTCAAGGTGTGTATTCAAATAAACCTTCAAATAAAACCCTAAAATAAAAAACGTAACCTTTAAGACATCCTTCAACAGATGTCAAAATCCTTCAACGGATGTCAAAATCCTTCAACGAATGTCAAAATCCTTCAACGGATGTCAAAATCCTTCAACGGATGTCAACATCCGTTTAAGGTAAAACGGATGTTGACATACGTTTTTTTATTTTAGGATTTCTTTTATTAGTTTATTCTTTATTTTAGAAATATTTTAATAATTTAATTTAAATGTTTTGATTTATTATTTTTTAATATATTTTTAATGTATTTTAATAATGTAAGGAAAATGAAGAAGAAAGAAACGGAGGAGGAGAAGTGAAACGGAGAAGATAGATTGAGTTGCAGAGTAAAACGAAAGACAAATTATTAAACGAAAATGAAAGATGGAAAGATTGGGTGCAGGAGTAAAGTAGGAGAACTAGGTTTGAAATAAATTAAAATAGTAAAAGTAAAAAATTTTAATATGAGGATATAATTGAAATTAAAATAAATTAGGGAGGTGAAGGGAGAAAGGTGTGGTGGTGGAGGGAGCAACACCCTTTAGATGATTAGTCATTCTATAAGTAAATGTAGTAGAAGAAAGGTTGAAAACAATCATTCAATTCTCCTTGGTAAGGATGTTAAACAGAGGTTATGGGAAATATCTAATATAATTTAAAAAAAATAAATCATTATATTATTGTTCATATTTTTATGGACTATTAATTTGATGAATAAATACTAATGGTTGAATATTTATTAATTTATTATAATTATTTTAGTTTAATAAGATTTATTATTTTATTTTAATTAGATTTATTACTATTTATTCTTTTCTATTTATAAATAGAACCTTACATAGGTTAGGAAAATAGACAACAAATGCAATAACTTGAAGTGTTTTTAGTCTTATGTTTTATATTGTCTTAAAACATTATTGAAATTTTTTGTTTTACTAATTTCATGTTGTTTGTTGTATCTGGAAAGAGGAGGACATATAACTTTTTTTCAATCGAACATGTAATTGTATATTGGAAGAGAAACATAAATAATTTTGTTTTACTCTGTAGAGATGAGAGATTTTCTCTTCAAAGAAAACTCAAGAGCAAATTCAAACTCTTCTTAATCTTTTATTTATAATTTTATAATATATTGTTATTATTTATATGACTTGATAAATTTCTTTTATCCATATTTTTATCCTATCATTATTGATATTATTATTATTATTTATTTATTATTATTTTCTACATAAATATGTTCCTAAACAAAAACAAGGACAAAGTTTTGAATATCCTAATGATAACACGGCCAGTCCTGTCAAGGCTGCGATTACTGATGTGTGCTCCCCTCCTACTGAGGGATCCATTGATAATTTGGCTGGCATGCTAGCTTTGGAACCTATTCACAATTTGGTTAAGGAATATTTGAACATCCCGGTGTTTAATATAGATAAAAGGATCTCTGAATCAAATTCTAATAAGCCTGTCAAGGACAAGGTTCATTCTGATAAATCTTCTGCTCAGGCTTTTTCTGAGAATGGTCAACTGGATAATGCTGCTGGTGTAGCTTTGAGTAACAATTATTTCATTATCTTGAGAATATATCTCTATCATTGTTTCTATGAAGGGTAAATCTTTTATATTGTAGGCATACATGGTTCTACCTCGTACACTGCTAGAAGGTCCCTCTGGTATGATATGTCCAATATGCAATAGGTTCCTTTGTGTATTTTTAGTGACTTTAATGTTGTTCTTCAGAGGTGGAAATATGTCCCTAAAATTTGGAATGAAAATGTGTTTGGGAATTTGCATACTGCTGTGGTTGAGAAATAATAGATTTTGGACTTAATACTGCAACAATTAGATAATTCTTCAGTACGGGAGATAGATTCCCTTCTGAATAAGGAAAAAAAGCCATGGATGATCTTAATATTGCTTTGGATTTTCATGTTATGTTGTGGAAGGAGAAAGCTAGAATGAACTAGGTTGTGGGTGGTGATAGATATACTTTTTTTCTTTCTGTGGTTCAAAAACGTATTAATGCTACTGTATTCATACACTGGTTGAAGGGGATTTGGTTTTGGATTATGATACTGCTAATTACTGGATTTTGAATACTTATCTTTCTATAAACATATATGACAATCTTGTGGGTTACTCTTTCTCCCTTTCTTTTGTGTTGTGGAAGTTTTGAGTATTCTCAGAAAATGCTTCCTGTGGCTCGTCCAAAAGATTCTTCTTTTCCTTCTGATGAAAGGTTGTCAAAAATAAGTTTTCCTTATTTTTATCGTCATTACTTTCAGTTTTTTATATAGAATAATTTTAACAAAGAAAAACTTTCTTTTTATAAATTAATCTTTTTTTTTAGGATTTGGTTTATTTGATTTAATTCTGCGAACAAGTGTTTAATTGCTTAGGTTGATTTTGATCTAAACAGTGAATTATGAGTTTTTCACAGTTTGAAGAGGATGAAAGTTTGATGGTTGTACACTCTCATCTCATCCCACCCATTCAACACTATTTCTTCTTGTCCATACAATTTTTCTGTCTCTCTCGCTTAAGTCCCACAAAAATGTGAACTCTTTCTCTCTTCGTTGAATTCGCAGGATGTCCACCTCTATGCCGGTTTCCATGGCTACATCAGTGTCACACTCTCTACCCTTTTCACTTCCCAAACTGAAACCACCCGCTCTCTCCCCTTCACTCTTCCGCCGCACGTTTTTCCCCAACTCAACTCTCAACACCCTCTCCGGCCGCACCATTTCCTCCATTACTTTCCCACCAAGGCTCACTATCCCAACCCATAAAGCCAGGCACGTGCCGCCAAAATTCTCCCAAGCCGACACCGGAAACACCTCCAACTCCTCCTCGCTCACCCACACGGTCAGTCCTTCTTCTTTCCACCTGTCACTCTTTCATTCAACGGATACCATTTCAGCTTCTGTTTTACTTGTTAGGTTTTTGGTGTTCTTCACTTGGTCGTGTCCCTTGGCCTTATTCTGGCGGCGGACAAGTTTCTGAAGCAAGCATTCGTGGCCGCTGCTATCAAATTCCCGAGCGCCTTGTTTGGGATGTTCTGCATATTCTCGGTTCTGATTACTCTCGACGCCACCGTGCCCTCTGCGGCTACGGCATTGGTGAGCTTCTTCGAGCCGGCGCTTTTGTTCATCCAGAGATGGCTTCCGCTTTTCTATGTTCCCTCTCTCGTTGTTCTGCCCCTTGCCGTCAAAGATGTTCCCGCTGCCTCTGCCCTCAAAATTGGCCTTATTTTAGGTCAAAGCTTCTTTCTTTTGTTTCACGCTGAGTTGCTTTCCAAGTTGCCTTTTTGGGTTGATGTCCAATTTGATTTTCAAATGCATTAGACGATGTCAGTTCTTGAAAATGTGAAATATCTATTTTAGGTTCCATAACTTTATTTTGTCATTCAAATTTAACTTGAAAAGTTAACTTTCACACATAACTAGGGCTATTTTGTTATCAAGTTATAATATTGGTGATTAACTTAAATTTTTTACACATTCAGGACTAACTCAATTTTTTCATTCTTTACCAAATTAGTCATTGCTTTTATCTGATAGCGATTTTCGACTGAACTACTGTTTTATTTGGTCTTCAGTTTGAAATGATTAGTTCCTCAAATTACCCTTTATAACATATCTGTTTTTTTCGGTGCCAATTTGATTATTCAAAGTTAGTTATTAGATACTATCAGCATTTTTCACAAACTTCTTATGGCATTTTAAATTATAAAGGGTCAAATCTGCCCTCTTCGCCTTTTCTTTTCAAAACCTGTATCTTTTTTTGTATTATGATGACCCTATGCTGATTAGTGTTGCAAATTACTGATATTTATGTTTTTGTTCAGTTGGAGGATGGTTGGCTACACTCTGTGTCGCTGGTTACACGGCTATAGCAGTAAGAAAAGCTGTGAAAACAGAACTGGTAGAAGCTGAGCCTATGGGAAAGCCGTCTCCATTTTCTGCCTTTGAAGTGTGGACATGGACTGCTGTTCTCATTATATCTTTTGTTTCTGCATTGTTTTACCCTACATCACTTGGTACAAGTGCCAGAACATGCCTTCCGTTTTTGCTTGCAGCCACAGTGTTAGGCTATATGGTTGGCACCGGGTAATTATTTTCCTTTAACTGCTGCATATACACGTAGACCATTCCTTTTTCCCTTGAACAAAGTTTCTCCTGGAAAGGTATTAAAAGAAGAGAGCATTCCTATATGCATGATGATGCTATTGAAATTTTCTACTATCTGTTATGTTATATTTGGAATTTTATGTTTTCTAATTTTTCACTAATGCTTGCTATTTTTCTTTTTCAGGTTACCATCGGGTGTGAAAAAGGTCTTCCATCCTATAATTTGCTGTGCATTATCAGCAGATCTGACAGCTTTAGCTTTCGGGTATTTTTCCAAGTCAGGGATTGAACCTGTGCTAGGTATGGTTGGAAGATAACTATTAGTTACTGTATTATGTGAGTGTCTCTGAATTTTGGATCCTGTTTGCTAATTACAACTAGGAAAAGAAATTTGCGATTTAAATTACTAGTTTGGAACTTAATCTGACTATACAGTACAGTGTACATACTTGTAATTTATGATAACCATTTGAAATCTGCTGCAAGTTGAGTAATAAGTAGTAGAACGTTTGCTCTTCAAATCAGGTTTGTAAAATCTTTTTAGTAGGACAATGAAATATCAAATGACTTTCTGCTAATATAAAGGTAACTGCAGCTATACTCGACTGATATGGTTTGATATACTGCCTGATAATTATGATAATGTAAAGTTATGTCACCAAAGGGCTTTCAGTTTAACGTAGCAGAGTGTGATGGAAATTTATCAAAAAGTACTATTATGTAATGGCATAAATTTGTGATGAGTTGTGTCTTATTATGTATAAATATCAAGGAGTCAATAGTGATTTAAGGTCCGTTTAAGATGTCATATTGTAGGAATGCTGGTTCACTCTAGTCAACATGATATATGTAATAGATGTAATGAAAATAGATTAAGAGTAAATAGAGTGATTTTTTTTTGTGTAGAAATATTCTTCAATATGCTTTTTCTAAAGCAGCACCAATTTTACTTGGGGTATGCGAGCCACAGATTCCTTTAATATATGTAATAGATAATGAAAATGGCTTAAGAGGAAATAGAATGATTTTTTGTTTGTAGAAATATTGTTCAATTTCCTTTTTCTAAAGCAGCACCAAGTTTAGTTGGGGTGTGCGAGCCACAAATTCATTTAAAGGTCATTAGTCGTAACTAATGAATTCATGCCTCAATTCTTTTCACCCAGAATTTCTGGAACTAATCATAAACACTGTTAATACTACCATCTTTTGAGTGCTTTGTTTGCTTACTACTAGGCAAGTTTTTGCTTGGAGAGAGTTATTGTTTTGTAAACCCCTACACTACTCTTATGTCATGCTTAAGCTAGATGAGAAAAAGTTCTGATTTAATTCTTCCCCAAGCTAATTGTTGCTTTGGTTATTTGCTCTTTTAGGAAAGAGTTATGCCTTTATATATCTCTTATATATCTCTTATATATAAAAGAGATATATAACAGAGAAAACAGAAGACAGCTAGTTTCATTGATTCTTGTTCAAATTTTTGAAAACATAGATTGAATACAAGGTGACATTTTTGTAATTAAAAAGTGAAAACAGAAAATGAAAATAAGAAATAAAATAAATTCTAATTTGAAGGCTCTTTGAGTTAGTTAAATTAATAATTTCAAAGGGAACCACTAAAAGGTTGAAAATACAAAATATGAAGGGTCTCTTTATGTGTTTAGCCTAAGGGCTAAGACATAATAGTTTACTTTAAATCCTTGTTTGTGCAAGAACTATCAACAAGAGCCATCCCTACTACATCCTTCCATTATATGGATAACCAACAATATGCATCCTTGTGTCCGCACTAAAGAAGCTCCCAGCTTCTGCTTCTGGCACCCTCGACCAATATATCTATATTATGATACAAGTTGTGTTCATGGTGCTTCTTGGATGTAGCTGAACCCATTAACAGACAAAAAATTATTTTCAACTCAACATGGAACGATCCTTCTTCAAGAATAATTAGAAATTATAATGGTTCAGATGTCTAGTTGCATATAGAGTAGGCCTGCCATTTGATTTCAAATGATTTTTTCCTTTATCTGTCATACGAAATGGTTATTGACTCTGGTCCCCTGATCCTAAGCAATTCTTTTATTTGTGCTATTTCAGCATAATATATCTATACTTTGTTTCTGTTGATTATTCTTTCTACATCATAGGATATTACCTTACAAAGGCATCCTCTAATCCTGGAGCTGGTGATATTTTAATGGGATTTTTGGGATCTGTCATTCTATCATTTTCCTTCTCTATGTTCAAGCAAAGAAAGGTAACCATCTAAGTTTCCCAGTAAATAAATCTTACACTGCTGTAAAAAGATTAAGCAGATGAATACAGTGTGTTTATACTGTCAAATGCTTATGGTATTTTACAATGACAAATTGCAATCAAACTTATACCCGGGCAATGTTTAAGATGTTATTTCTGAGTAGCTAATGATATATAGCAACAGTCCAACAAGTGAGTATATCAGTACTCTGTCAATTTTTTTTGCACATTTAACCCTTGCCAGCCTCCTGAAGATTAAAAGCCTGGATTGGTGATTTCATTTTGAATAATTTGACTAGCATTCATTAAACTTGAGCAAAAGTACATAATAAATATTTTATTATCGTATTGCGGAGATGTGAAGCCAAAAGGGATGGACTAATGAAGAGGGTTTTGGGTAGTTTGAAAAAGGTAATCCCCAAAGATGTCTTGATACTAGCTTTTTTCTGTTTTTTGTCTGGATATGTAATTTAACTTGGTTATGCTACTAGAAGCATACCTATTATCTTTTTTTTTTCTTTTCAGTTTCTTTCTAAAGTAGCTAAGACCTTTGATAGGTGAATGGAATAGTCATTGGCTTATATGGAGTTTGATATTTTGTGAATATTATATATGAATTCAATCTTGAGAGAGTAGATCTATGAGCATATCATATACCCTTCTGCGCATAATATTCCATTTGGCAGTCATTAGCATGATTTATACCCAAATACCGAACTTGCTTTGCAACATTTTTTGGCATCTCAAACACATGACAGCTGAATCATTTTATCATTGGCTACTATTTTTCCCATCATTTTCAGCTTGTGAAACGACACGCAGCTGAGATTTTCACCTCTGTCATCATCTCAACAGTATTCTCACTGTATTCAACTGCCTTAGTTGGACGTCTTGTTCAATTAGAACCATCTTTAACTGTGTCCATTCTACCCAGATGTATCACAGTGGCATTGGCCCTCAGCATTGTATCTTTGTTTGACGGTAAATATTTTCCCCACACTTTAATCATTTATCTCCATAATCTTGTCTACTCTGGAACTTGTTCAGAGTTGTGGAACAAATCCGGAAATCATGCAGTCTTAATTTTTTGAAAGAATACATTCACAGTGAAAGCGACACTAAAAAAATATAGGTTGTTTGTTTTCTCGTAGTTCTAGCTTTGAAAATTTCCCTGTTTGCAGGTGCCAATTCATCTCTCACAGCAGCTGTGGTTGTTTTAACTGGTCTGGTTGGTGCAAATTTTGTGCAAGCAACACTTGATAGACTCAGTTTTCGTGACCCAATTGCTCGGGGAATAGCAACTGCGTCCAGGTATATTATGTGATAGATGATTCTGATGAATTTTTTGGGGACTGTATATGATTCCCATTGTTGGGTTAAACTTATTATGAAGAAACAATTGCTAATTTGCCACCTTCATGAGGGAGTTTCAAAAAGTAATCTATATCAAACTTGCAATAATAGTTATTTACATGCTCTTGACTAAATATTTTTCACAGTGCCCACGGGCTTGGAACAGCAGCTTTGTCTGCCAAGGAACCTGAGGCTCTCCCATTTTGTGCCATTGCTTATGCTCTTAATGGTATATTTGGATCTATTCTTTGTTCGATTCCGGCTGTCAGAGAAAGCTTGCTTGCAATTGTGGGCTGAATTTGTCATTTATGTGACCACCTGCCGCCATTCATTCCTTCCGTAATAACCCACAGTGCTTATCTGATGGCTGCACAACAATGTATAGGGCAAAATTATGAACCATTATGTCAATTGTATAGATAACAATTATCCATTTATTTATTATTTATTTATATTCTATGTCGGCAATTGTCTATGTTGGACCACATATTTTTAATTGTAGAGTTCTCTACCTTAAAAATATGAAAAATTCTGTAATAGGGCATGATGAATGAATATATTCAACTTTCCGAATTAAAATTTCAAATTATAAATTAAGTATTTTGCTTAGCTTGATTTTTTTAAAAATTTTAAGCCTGGGTGAGGTTTGAAAAAGAAAATAGACATAAATAAATGAAATTGATTTAGTCAAATAGTTTTTATAACAGAAACAGTAATATAAGATAAAAATTATTCACTTAATTAGAATTTTTTTTTCTTATGTTTAGTTATATGATTCACTTTGGATTTTTTTTTATTGATTCAATTGAGTTCTAATATGTTTTGAATATAGGTAATTTGGTTTCTTTTGATAAATTAGTGTTAAATTAGTATCTTTTGAATATTTGAAGATGTATAACATTTTTTCAAATGATATTAATTTAACACTAAGAGATCAAATTGACTTTAATTAAAAAGAATATTAGATTGAATTGAGTCAAAGAAAATATAAGAATTAAAATAAATTATAGACTTAAATATAAAAATAAATTATTAATTAAATCAAATTTATTAATAAAAAAGGATTAAAAATAATTTAGATTGAGATATGCATAACGTTTTCCTCATAGAGAAAAGACTCCGGTTGCATAGGACAAAACAATATATGTTTTTTTATCAAAAAAATAATATGTGATCCTTTTACATCTATCAATAGAGCAAAAGATGTATAAAAGTTATGAGCACTAATGTTTTTATAAGATAATATAGAATAAAAAAATTTAAATACTTTCATAATAGCTATTGTGATTGTTATGTATTTTCTTTATATGAATAGGTTGTATTTATATATAAAAAGAAAAAGAATAATAAATCGTATTAAAATAAATAAATATAATAATAATAAAAGATATTTATCCATAAACAACATTTATATATACTTCGTGGTGCTTTAATTTAGTTCATATATAATAATAGTCTTCTTTAACTGCTTGCAACTTTGAGTAAGTTTGTGAATTTAAGTCTCTTAACATGGTTTGATATTGATTCATATAGGTTATATCAGAAAAACTCAAGACTAAAAAAATTTTATTGAAGAAGTTTGGGGACAAAAAAATCTACAGAAGTGTCAGGTTCAATTGATAGACTTTTTTTTAAAAGTCATTTTAAATAGAAGAAAAAATGCAATCAATTTTAATATGTGAAAAATCTAAATATTTTTAATTTATCAAAAAATTATATACAAACATTTTAATTAGACTAACATAGATTTTAAAAGAAATTTCAATAAATTTGGTTGTTTGTTTATATAGAAAAATTACACAACAATATATGATGTTGAAATTCTTCACTAATTAAACATATTTTTAAAGTATATAAGATAGTCATTTAATTTTAGGTTAAATCCCTTCCAAAGTCCCTATTTATGTGGGGAAAAAATCTCCTCTAAGTTTTGTCAATTTAGTCCTTTATATTGAAAAATTAACTCAATTGGACCTGTTAACTTAATTTAATAGGGTTAAGTTTTTTATGACTTGTGAGATTTACGTGGACAATTTTTTTTATAGAGAGGGAGGGAGAGAAAGAGAGACCGACATTAAAGAGAGAGAAAGTGATTTCCCAGGGATGAAAGGCATTGTCTTTGTAGGCATAAAGGGTGTGAAACTCCTCGTTCCAGAAAACGATGTCGTCAGGTTGAGGTTGCGCCTCTCTGGTGAAGTTACTGGCTATGGCGTTTCTAAGCAGGGGCCTTCACCAGATCGCACCAGGCTGCGATGTGATTGGCACGTGGAGGATCCATTGGAAGTGGTGATTCACCAGAAGAAGAAGCACCAACGAGGGAAAATTCGACTTATCGGAAATTCTATTATTAAATCCCATTTCAAAAACCCTATTATTAAAATTTAATCTTTTAAGAAATGCCATGTATAAATGTTTCAGCATGTCACGTTTAAAAAACTTACCACTTTTCTCACTTCATCAAAAACTTAACCCCGTTAACCAAATTTAATGGCAGGGGTCCAATTGATTCAAATTAGCAATTTTTAAGACTAAATTGGGAATTCTACTATAACCGGGATTGAACTCGAAAAAACGCATGAAAATAGGAACAACTAAAGGGGTTTAACCTTAATTTTATTGTGCAAAAGTTTCATCTAGATCTGAATCAAAACCAAATAAGATAATTCAATTTGAAAGTTTAAAATAATGAATTTGTGAATAATAAGTTTATAGGCTTTTTATTATATGTTGCTTATTTATTTTCTTTTTTAATGTATCATTTAAATTTATACTTAAATTCTACCAATTATTTATTTTTCTTCAATAATCAATATATATATATATATATATATATATATATATATATATATATATAATATTTAGTCATTATAAAAAATTTAGTGTGAATTTTACTATAATTAATTCAATATTTTCATATTTTGACTAGACTCCATTTTGTCATGTTTGAGAATTTATCACAATGTACTAAATACTGTATTATTAAATGTTATAGGTTTTATTCTTTAAAAAATTGATAAAATTAATAAACAAATTATAGTCAATAAATATATTAAATTATATATTATATATTTTGTTTAATAACATAATAATAAGTATGATATAAAAATATTAATTTAAATAAAAAAGTTACAAAATATTATATTATCTAATAAAATTATATATATATATATATATATATAGATATATATATATATATTACTAATGATAAATTTGTATTCAAGTTATGATTTATTTATAGTAAATAATCACAAATAAGAGTTTTTAAATATAAAATTAAATATTAAAATAATATAATAATATCTTTAAAATACAAAGAATATAAGTTAAAACAAGTATATATATTATATATATATATATATATATATATATATATATATATTAATAATTTTAATGAATTCTAAGTTTTAAGGTTAAGGGTATTTTAATAATTTTTATTCTCAAAACTAAATAAAAGAAACCTCAAACCCTTGCTCATCTCCCTCATTCCTCTCAACCCTTCCTCTTTCATCGCTCTCACTCCAACATTTTCTCTCTCATCCTATGGTAGCCCCAACTAAAAAAAATCAGAAACATTGCGGTTAAACAATCTTACAAAAAATGATTTTATAATGAGTTTTCATTTTATAATATTTTTCTTATCTAATTTTATCCAATTTTCACAATCATAAAGGAATTGGTAATTGACCTGAAAAAAATCAGAAATACTGCCTCTTAAAGAATTTCTTACAAAAAAATAATTTTATAATGAGTTTTCATTTTATAATTTTTGTCGTATATAATTTTATCTAATTTTCACAAGCATAATGATATCCGAAGGAATTGGTAATTGGCTTTGAGGGTTTTGTTAGAGATCGATGATTCAATATATGCAGATGATGAAATTAGAGAGGTTAGTAAAGATGGTGAAATTGAAGAGATCTTTTTAATGAACATTTGCTTAAAGGTGAATATGTCAATGACTCAACTCTTTACAAAGACAAATTGTTTAACGACAAGTGTTTCTGATTTTTTCAATTGGGGCTACACTAGGGATGACAGAGAAAAGGTTGGAGTGAGAGAGATGAAAAAGAAAGGACTGAGAGCAATGAAAGAGGTGAGTAAGACTTTGGAGGGTTTCTTTCTTTTTTAGTTTTGAGAATGAAAATTATTAAAATACCCTTAATCTTAAAACTTAGAATCTATGATATGTAAGGACTAAAACCCGGTACACAAACATATATATATATATATATATATATATATATATATATATATATATATATATATATATATATTAAAAAGGAAATGTTACATGATGTAATGACAAATTAATCAACATAATAAAAAAAACTTTAATGTTTATATTAATTATACTAAAAGTCCAAGCTTTCTTCTCGGTTATTGTTAACGTAAAAAATATTATTTTTAAATTTTACATAAGGATAATTTTTTGTCTACTAAAATTCGATACACATTATTAAAACTCCATATATATATATATATATATATATATATGTATATGTATATATATGTATACATATACATATATATAAGGTTAAGGGTATTTTAATAATTTTCATTCTCAAAACTAAAAAAGGAAAAAAAGAAATCCCCCAAATCCTTACTCACCTCTCTCATTCCTCTCAACTCTTTCTCTTTCCTCTTTCTCACTCCAATTTTTTCTCTGTCATCCGTACTGTAGCCCCAATTGAAAAAATCAGAAACACATGCCTTTAAAAAATTTTCCTTTGTAAAGAGTTAAGTCATTGACATATTCACCTTCAAGGCAAAGGTTCATTCAAGATCTCTTCAATTTCACCATCTTCACTAACCTCTCTAATTTCATCATCTGTATTTGTTGAATCATCATCTCTAAAAAAACCCTACAGGCTAATTACCAATTCTTTCGGATGTCATTATGCTTGTGAAAATTAGATAAAATTATATACGACAAAAATTATAAAATGAAAACTCATTATAAAGTCATTTTTTGTAATAAATTGTTTAACAACTGAGTGTTTCTAATTTTTTTCCAGGCCAATTACCAATTCCTTTGATGTCATTATGCTTGTGAAAATTAGATAAAATTAGATTAGACAAAAATTATAAAATAAAAACTCATTATAAAATCATTTTTTGTAAGAAATTGTTTAACAGCGAGTATTTCTGATTTTTTTCAAGGTCAATTACCAATTCCCGATTATGTGCAGAGCCTTCTCCTTATCACTCAAAGACGAAGCATTAGAGTGGTATAACACTCTTCCCCCAAACACAGTGGATTGCTTCGCCACGGTGGAAACCCTTTTTCAAAGGCAATACGCCGCCAATCGTAATCAGGAAGTAACACCAGCAGAATTGGTAAATACTAAATAGGATAAAGGAGAAACTTTGAAGGCCTTTATGAAAAGGTATATTGAAACTGCACGGCGAGTTAAAGAGGTAAATCAGCTTTTATCATCACCAATTTGCCTTCATGTCTAAGACCAGGGTATTTTGCTGAAAAATTGTATGCGCGACCGCCAAAAACTATGGAGGAGCTCCAAGAACGAATAGCTGAATTCATCCCGCTCGGTAAATCCCGCTCGGTTAATGTCGAAGGTCGAGAGGTAAAACCCTCTCGGTTAATGTTGAAGACCGAGAGGTAAATTCCTCTCGGTTCCTGTTGAAGGACGAGCGGTAAATCCCGCTCGGTTAATGTCGAAGGTCGAAAGGTAAAACCCTCTCGGTTAATGTTGAAGACCGAGAGGTAAATTCCTCTCGATTCCTGTTGAAGGACGAGCGGTAAATCCCGCTCGGTTAATGTCGAAGGTTGAGAGGTAAAACCCTCTCGGTTAATGTTGAAGACCGAGAGGTAAATTCTTCTCGGTTCCTGTTGAAGGACGAGCGGTAAATCCCGCTCGGTTAATGTCGAAGGTCGAGAGGCAAAACCCTCTCGATTAATGTTGAAGACCGAGAGGTAAATTCCTCTCGGTTCCTGTTGAAGGACGAGCGGTAAATCCCGCTCGGTTAATGTCGAAGGTCGATAGGTAAAACCCTCTCGGTTAATGTTCAAGACCGAGAGGTAAATTCCTCTCGGTTCCTGTTTAAGGATGAGCGGTAAATCCCGCTCGGTTAATGTCGAAGGTCGAGAGGTAAAACCCTCTCGGTTAATGTTGAAGACCGAGAGGTAAATTCCTCTCGGTTCCTGTTGAAGGACGAGCGGTAAATCCCGCTCGGTTAATGTCGAAGGTCGAGAGGTAAAACCCTCTCGGTTAATGTTGAAGACCGAGAGGTAAATTCCTCTCGGTTCCTGTTGAAGGACGAGCGGTAAATCCCGCTCGGTTAATGTCGAAGGTCGAGAGGTAAAACCCTCTCGGTTAATGTTGAAGACCGAGAGGTAAATTCCTCTCGGTTCCTGTTGAAGGACGAGCGGTAAATCCCGCTCGGTTAATGTCGAAGGTCGATAGGTAAAACCCTCTCGGTTAATGTTGAAGACCGAGAGGTAAATTCCTCTCGGTTCCTGTTGAAGGATGAGCGGTAAATCCCGCTCGGTTAATGTCGAAGGTCGAGAGGTAAAACCCTCTCGGTTAATGTTGAAGACCGAGAGGTAAATTCCTCTCGGTTCCTGTTGAAGGACGAGCGGTAAATCCCGCTCGGTTAATGTCGAAGGTCGAGAGGTAAAACCCTCTCGGTTAATGTTGAAGACCGAGAGGTAAATTCCTCTCGGTTCCTGTTGAAGGACGAGCGGTAAATCCCGCTCGGTTAATGTCGAAGGTCGAGAGGTAAAACCCTCTCGGTTAATGTTGAAGACCGAGAGGTAAATTCCTCTCGGTTCCTGTTGAAGGACGAGCGGTAAATCCCGCTCGGTTAATGTCGAAGGTCGAGAGGTAAAACCCTCTCGGTTAATGTTGAAACCGAGAGGTAAATTCCTCTCGGTTCCTGGGGACGGACGAGCGGTAAATCCCGCTCGGTTAATGTCGAAGGTCGAGAGGTAAAACCCTCTCGGTTAATGTTAAAGGGCGAGAGGTCAATCCCTCTCGGTTCATGTTGAAGGGCGAGAGGTAAATCCCTCTCGGTTCATGTTGAAGGGCGAGCGGTAAAATGCCCTCGGTTTGTCTTTACATGGGAAAAGTTCTAAAACGAACTCTCCTCAACCACCAACAGGAGCGGTAGGAGCTCTCCAATACAGCAAAACATAGCCTCCCTCAAACTCATAAGTCCTATAGTTAACCACGGCTAAAGCCGAACGCTTCACTCAGACTTGGGGGCATGATGTATCATATGAAATATTGACTAAGTGGTTACAAACAACTAACCGGATATTCAGGTAATCTATTTATATCTTATTCTTTTTATATTTTATTGGGCTTATATCAGCTTAGGATCCATGAGGTAAATGATAAATACAAAGCCAGGGCCGAAAGCCAGGTACGTTCCACTTACGTATTATTCCCTCTACGCTACTCTCAAATACTCAATAGTGATAATCATTCACTAAATATTCGACCAAGAGCCGAGGCTCTCCAAATCACACGCCTAACTTGAGCGTCGGAGTATCTTTTGTAGGTACATCCTCCCACGTCAAGAAGGAGACCGATCGGTTTGTGCCAACACTGATCGGCCAATAGTAGGAATTTGGAAGCGAGCGAGCTGTCCAGACACGTCAGCAGTTAGTCTCTCGGTCCCAAAAGTGTCTACCAAAACTCCTAATAATTAAAATAAATTATCAAAAATCTATATTGAACAAGAAGAGAAACATCATATCTCAAAATCCAATTTAGAAAGAATCGAATTTGGATATCGATGCTTCTCCTTCAGGATTTTCATATCCGATACAGGTTTTTTATAATATTAACTTTTATATGCCTTTTATTTATGAACATTAAATATATGTTTTATTAGTTTTCTTTTTTATTAAGTTTTTTAGTTTTCCAACACAAATAAAATAATAAACATAAGAGAAATGCTAACTTTAATATATATGATAATAAGGTGATAAATGAGTAATAATAATAATTAATAATATAATTATATAATAATATTCACTAAACTTCATTAATTAGAAAATAAATATAAAATTTGGAAGTGTAGAATGAAAGCCTGAAACTCTTGGAGAGATAGAGTTAAACATCAAAAATTGAAGAGTGTTTCATCCTATACCTCCAAGATCTCATCCTGCACTTTCAAAAATTATATTTTTAACCTTTTAACATCTCATTCTACACCTCCAACTTTTCCAAAATTTTCATTTCAACTTTAATAAATATGTTTTTCATTTTCTTTTCTTTCTTATTAAAAGCATTCTTTACCACTTTAATAATAATTTAATTTAATTTAAAATTTAAATATTATTTAATATAATTTAATATTTTAATAATTATTAAAATATAATTTATATTATAATAATAGTTATATTAAAAACATAAGAATAAAATAACAAAAATAAAAATAAAAGTAATAAAAATAAATAGTAATAATAAATTTGATTTAATATATTTAAATATATTAAAATATTAAATTAAATAATTATTAAATTTTAATTAAAAACCAAAATTTTAAAAACTTCAGATATTAAAATCCATAAAATATGCTAACACTTTTGCTTTTTATTTAAAATTTAAGAAATATTAAATTTAAACAAAAAGTATTATATTATTTATTATATTTTTATGTTTTAATAATTATTAACATATATTTATATTTTTATAATAGTTTTATTAAAAGAATTAAAATAATAATAACTAAAATAAGAATAATAATAATGAAAATAAAAATAACATTTCATCCTGTATTTAAATATATTAAATTGTATTAAAATATTAAATTAAATTCAATAATTATTAAAGTTCGAAGAAAACAAAATTTTGAAAAGACATATTAATCGGATATAGATCCGATAAGTAATGTTTTGGATATCATCCGATGAATAATTGTTTTCAAAAATTTATTTTTATTTAAATTTTAATAATTATTTAATTTAATTTAATATTCTAATATAATTTAAATGTATTTAAATATTTTATTTAATATAATTTTATTTGATTTTAAATAAATAATTGTTTTTAAAATTTTATCTTTTATTTAAGTTTCAATAATTATTTAATTTATTTTAGTATTTTAATATAATTTAATATATTTAAATATATTAAACATTTTATTTAATATATTTTTATTTTTATTATTATTATTTTATTTTTATACTTTTAATATACCTAATATTATAATATAAATGATATTTTAATAATTATTCAAATATAAAATTATATTAAATAATATTTGAATTTTAAATTTAATTATTATTAAACTGGTATAAAGTGTTTTTAATAAGAAAAAGAAGAAAATAAAAATATATTTTTCAAAGTTAAAAATGAAATTTTTAAAAAAGTTAGAAGTGTAAGATAAGAATAAAATGTTAAAAAGTTAAAAATGAAATTTTTGGAATAAAAAATGAAATGTCAGAAATATAGAATGAAACACTCAAAATTGAAATATGTTAGTTTTATGAACTAGTCCCACGTTTTACTTTTAAAAGAGATTAAAGTCAATTCATAGATCATGGACTTAAATGATATCTCTGCATTTGAAAAATCACTCTCATCCTTTTTTGGATAGCCTATAATCATTAAGCCAAATAAGGCTGAAAAAAAAATGCAACAAATTAAATCTATTTAAATATGAAGTATATTTGAACATACAGTGATGTTAGATTCAATAAGTGGATACTGGATAAATAAAATTGAATAAAATGAATAATTATGGTTGAGTTCATATAGCGAGTTGGAATTTTATTGATATCTAATTCAATTTGAATTTATATTTTAATATTTTTAAATTTGTAAATATATTTTAAATTTTATTTTTTTAATATTATAATATTGTGTTAAAATTTAATAGTAGATTGAATAAAATCATAATCCATTATAATAATCATAATGAAAAATTATACCTGTCATTTATTTTAGTTAAAGATTCACTATATTTATGTAGTTTATTAAAAAAACATTCATTAAAAGAATTTGATTTAATATTGCAATTTCTTCTTCCTCCTTCTTTTATTATTTTTTTGGTTTAATCCTTTTCGACATCCCTATTTGTGTAGGAATGTCTCAGATAGGTCCTCGTTTTGTAAAGTGTATCAAAATAGTCCTTAATTTTGAAAATTGAGATCAATTGAGTCCTTCCCGTTAAGTTGACTGGACGGCGTTAAAAAAATTGATGAGTGGGATGCTGAGGTATCCTTTAATTACGAGGTGGCATGGCATCAGAAGAGTCTTGTTGACCAGCTTTGACTGATTCATAACGTGACCAGTGAAGACCTGCCACATGTCAACCCCTTTCCCACCCAAAATTAGGGTTTCAGATAAGGGAAAGGAGGAAACCCAGAAACCCTAGCCGTCAGCCACCTTGAAGCCACCACCGTCAACCTTCAAATCGCCGCTATCCACCATCCCAGAAACGTGAATCGTATCAGCCACCAGAATCGCGATTCCTTCATCCTCCGCCACCAAGCGTGATTCGATCTCCTTCCTCGCAAGCTTCGCCGCAACCTCCCCCAAACCAGAGATGCAAGCCTCTCCGAATCGCGCCTTTTTTTTCGCATCTCGCAGCTGCTTCGCCAAACCTTAGCGCCACAAAACCGCCGTGAAGACGCTGCCATGATCGCAACCACTAACCTTCATCACCCTCGCACCTGTCAGAGAAAACACGCAGAAACCCAATCACAGAGAAAATCAAAATCGCGCAGCTGTTCGAAAGCCATGGCGCGAATCATCTTCTCCTTCGTTCATCTCCACTTGTAACCACAATCAGACCTGCAAACAAACCTAGAAACAGAAGAGAGCCATCTCCATTCGGAAATTCTGGTGCGAGAAGCGGAGAAAGCATTTTCCCATTCTAACGGCGTGTAGGCAGAGGCACAAGGAGAAGCCCTTTCCCATGGTGGCGGTGAAGACTGGTGCCACGATTATGATTGCGGCGGCTTCTGCGAAGATGCAAAGACGACAATGGTGGCCGGTGAGGCTCGAGTTGGCGGCGGTGGTACGGCGGTGGTACGTTGCGTTTTGATTTACAAATTTCACTTTTTTAAATCTAAAAAACTCACCATTAAGCCAGGTCAATGCCACGTCAGTAACATTTCGTCATCTCAGCATCCCACTCATCAATTTTTTTAACGCCGTCCAGCCAACTTAACGGGAAGGACTCAATTGATCTCAATTTTCAAAATTAAGGACCATTTTGATACACTTTACTAAACGAGGACCTATCTGAGACATTCCTACACAAATAGGGATGTCGAAAAGGATTAAACCTTATTTTTTTTCTTCTTTTTTTTCCATCATCATTGTCGTTATAAACTCTTTCTCTTTTTTCTCTTTTCTCTTCTTCTCTTTTGTCTATGATTATTACTACTTCGATTGTTACTATTATTAGTAAGCGAAAAAAGTCCTCGATAAAGAAAAAATACCAAAGACTTACTAACGATAAAAAATCACCGATAAAATGTTTGTCAATAAATTTTACAAATGAATAAAAAACTTGTCAGTAATTACCAATGACCAAAAATTTGTCCATAATTATTCATTGATAATTACTGACATCCTAAATATGTTAGTAACTATTGGTGAGTAAATATTCGTTGATAATTACTGATTGAGTTTTTCCATCAATTCATATCATGATTTGTTCTTCTTCATTGTCCTTCTCTTCCTTTTTTTCTTCTTCCTTTTTTTCTTCTTGCTCTTCTTCTTCTTGCTCTTTCTCCTTTATTATTATTTGTATTGTTGCCACTATGTTCACCACCTTTGGCCCTTCCTCTTCCTTTTTCTATTTTTTTCCTTTCCCTCCTCCTTCTCATTTGTTGTTACCATCAATCGTCATTGACGTTGTCACTATTGTTACTGTTATCATCATCATCATTGATGTCGCGACAATCTTTACCACTATCGTTGTCATTGCTATCATCCTATTCCTTCTCCTCTTTCTTTTTTCTCTTATTCTTCTCACCAATATCTATTTAATTTATAACATATCTCTTGTCTAATTCGGTGGGGAAATTAATGTTCATTTTACTGATAGATTTCTTGATGGAATTTCTCATCCATTGTTGCCACCATCGATGTTGTCACTATCGTTACCGCTATCATCACTGCTATCATTGCCTCCTCCTCCTTTTTCTCTTATTCTTCTCACTAATATATATTTAATTTATAACACATGTCTTGTCTTATTTGGTAGGAAAATTAATGTTCATTTTACTGATAAATTTGTCGATGAAATTTTAAAAACTTGAATTATCGATGAATTTAACTATGTATTTTCAAAATCAATTATCAATAGATTTACTGACAAAATTTCAAAAAGATTTATGAATATATTTTTTATGAATTTTAAAAAAATGATTAAATATATTTTTAGTCAATAAATTTTAACACAAAATTGAATTTATTTGTGTCGCAAACTAGACAATTTGATTTCCAAACATAAATAAATATATATTATTTTTTATCTATACCGAAATAATTTTAAATTAATATAACATTTTGTATATAATTTATTGGAATGAAACTTTTAATTTGATTCGCATCGGATTGGAACGCTTATAAGCCTCTTGGCTTCTGTCTACATCATGCCTCAATCACGTATATAAACGTTATAAGACTTTATCACAACCATAAAATATACATAATTTACAAAACCACAAATTAGACTTTATTATTATCAGATTGTATTTCTCTAGTTTTTTCTGTCCATACGCAGAGAAGCAAATTTCTCAGTTATTTGTTATTGTGAAAATACAAGCTTTTATTTTAAATTATTCAACAACTTAATCACGGATAGCAAAAAGAGAAAAAAAAAACATGTCTTACATGAGTGGTAGTGGAAAATTGAGACTTATTGACAAACGAACCATCGATGGAATTTTGGTTTTAGATGAATCATTCAAACAATGATGGTGATGTACACAGAAGGTAGAAGGGATATTTTTAATGATGTAATGATCTATAATAAGCATTTTCCAGAAAATTAGATATCTATTTGAAGAACAAAAATTAGATATCAAGTAAGACAAAAAAAAATTATCTTTCTTTCAAAGAGAATACATAAGAAATGAAAGTAAATATAATAAATTTGAGTCTAATTTAAAAAAAAAAAACTTATGAAAGTGAGAGATGAATACAATGTGAGAAATTCAAAAGATAATGAAAAAAAAATCTTAATAATATTTTTATTTTCTATTATATTTGATTTTATGTTTTATTATTAATTGTACTTTATAAAAATTAAAAAAATATATAATTTAATTTTCAACAATTTTTAATATATATTATATATAATTTAAAAAATTTCAAAAAGTTTTGAAAATTCTCAATATATATACACATATCATTTTAAAAAATTTCAAAAATATTTGGGGAAGCATGACACCCTGTAACATTCCAAAATATAGTATTTTAACTATAAATGAAAATATCACACATTTAATAAAATAGATCGGTTAAAAAAAGATAGGATTATAAATTAATTTACAGTCATCCAAAATAATCATAAAACAAACTTTATCTACAAGATACTAAGGTCACAACTATAAATAAGAATGGTCGCCTAAACCATCAAAAGGAATCAATACTATTATAGGTATGACTATTAAACTATCTAAGCATAAGGGAAATCTCCATCCAAAGTCTGCTCCAGTGTCACCTCATCACCCTCTGCTCACACCACTGGATGATCATAGCTAAAACATCAAAACCTAAGAAGAATACCAACAAAATACAAAGAAAAAGGTAAGCTAGTAAAACACGACAGTCCATTATATAATTAAGAATTTCATACATGAATCATACTTCACATAAAACTATGCACACATCTTAAACATGCCAAGACCTAAATTGAACTATCCAAATTTAGTATGAATGTCGAGCTATGACGAGTTGTGCACTTGTGGTGGCCTATACTACTTTGCAAAGTTATTACCAATGAGTTTTACCCTACCACACTCAATGTTAGTCTGGACCACGTCTTAGGACATATTGGAAGCACCTAGACTAAGACTTCTTACTACTCTCACCACATGTGTCAATTCTCTCTACTTGAAAATGAATAACCATTAGAGTGTCAAGATAACTCCCAAGATTGAGCTACCCGTATTCATATTAACAACACTTTGATACAACCCTTAAGAATCCTCCTTAGGACTCTTATACATCTCATTCCATTTCAAACCAATGTATCTTTTAAAACCATATACATAAGTAAAAGAATTAAAAAAACACTTAAGAATACAAACTCACTCGCCCAGCTAGAGGCAAAACAACAACCCTCCTAAGCTGAGTGAAATGGCTTGCTTAACCTCTGTAACTTTCTGCCAAAAAATCCAAATACTTGCCCAACTAGCCAATTATGCTCGCTTAGCGAGAGCCAAAATAATAAGCTCTCCAAGCTAAGCGAGCTGGCTCACCTAGCCTTTGGAACTCACTACCAAAACTCCGCTACACTCGTCCAGCTAGCCAATTTTGCTCGCCCAGTCGGACTGTATAATTCTACAGCACTAAAACTACAAACTTAGTACTTCTAAACCATCCAATACCATTTCTAATCACTTTTCCTAACTTCTAACACTCCTAAATTTGATTATAAACAATTTTAGATTTAAAAAAAGTGTATAACCTATCTTAAACTAATAATCAATTGTTTATGACAATGCATTCACTAAAAAAAACCTAAATTCTCAACTTAGAGACCAAAATTGAAATCTATATGTTTAAACTCATTTTTAAGTAGCTTAGGGACTCTAACATGTGAGAAATAACTTACCAATAACTTCTAAACTAACCAAATTGATTCAGAATCTATAACTCAAAATCACACCACTCCAATCCCCTAAAAATGCTCTTAAAATCAACAAAAACCACCACCAAAGTACTACTACCTCTCTTCTAAAACAAATTTCAACCACTTCATAACTCTAACAACCTTCAAATCACATCTAAACAGATTCTAAGACTTTATTTCCTCTTTCTAGCCCTTTAACTCAAAAGAACTCACACCAAAAATGTAAAATTTGCCAATAACAATTACAACTCAACCTAGTTCAATTCTCTGCCACATTAAACCAAATTAAACACCACCAAATATCTCAACAACAGAATTTATCATACAATTAGAGTTTCGCACATAATCATTCAACATCAACTCATGTGATCAAACTCACTTACTCAACAATTCACATTACTAGCATTTTAATCATAAACATCCAATATCTACAACTACACATCCTAATCAATATCAATTTATGCTTTAACAAATTTACCAAGAACAAGATCTAGCTTCCCTTACCTCACAAAGAACTACTACAACTCTAAGAATGTCCAACTATTACTTCAAATGCAAGAAACTCTATAAATGCTTATAAATCACCAAATTATGATCGAAGTGAGTCCTTAAGACCTCAAATTGACAAGCAATTAGGAAAAGGTCACATAATACCCATGCGACAAAGAATCAACATGCATCATTTTAACTTAAGAGCAGAAGGAAAAATGAGTCGAAACCTATTTGTTCAATACTAAGAACTTATCAGATAAGAATGGAGTCGAAATTTTTTTATTATCGAATTATTTTAAATAAAATATTCGATCTCAACTTTTTAAAACACTTATCAATCTTAGTATTTTGTTTTCGAGGTTCTTAACACTAGATCCTAATGACCTGAACTATATCCACATGAAAGATTAATAATATATTACAAAATTTCTAGAGTCACAATTACTCATAAAAGTCACGCAAATATGTTTTCTGTATTTCTATTTTAATAATTTAAAATAGAATATTCTAAATATAATATCTGTTTCTCCCGCTTTCACAATAAAGGTCATTAGTTTTCCTAAAAATTTCTGTAAACTGTGTAGATAATGATTCAATTTTAAGAAGACAGGAACTTTTATCGGAGAGAAAAGAAAAGAAAAGAAAAGAGCATATTTTCTTAGCAGAATCATATCTAGATTTTTGACATGAAAGAAAAAAAAAAAAAAACAAACCACACATATATAAGAGGTTTAGGAGGGTAGAACGTAGTAAGATTGGTGTGGAGTGATTAGTATCCTCAGATTTGATAGCATTTTGTTTGTGTGGAGGAAAAGGAAGAAATGTGGATCCACCACGTGTTGGAACATAAAGGAGTTTTGCAGGATGAGTTGGTTTATTGGGAGCTTCCATGAATTGCAAACGCAAGGAGGAAGCATAGTTTTGAATCTCTTCCTTCCTCCTTCATTGCCTCTCACTATTTTCCTCCTTCTACCCTATCATAGGACCACCACCTTTTACTTTCTCTTTTCTTTTCCTTTCTTTTCCAGAGCCTCTCTCATCCAGGTTTCAATTATTCTCTTTTTTCTTCTTCTCATGCTTCTTTTCACGTCTGCATGCATCATTTAAAGAGCATTGGACTCTAAAGAAAATGTTGTTCCTATAATAATATGTATTCCAGTTTTTATGGAGATTATAAACTGCATATGAGGTTGCACTTATGAATTTTCTGAATTTCTATGTGGGTTTTCTTCGTTTTGCTGATGTGATTCGTGACTTTGTTGTTTTGATTAAAACGTAAAAGCGATATGTTCATTTTCGTTATCCAAGTTTTCAATTGGGTAACACTCTTCAAAAGTCGATACAGGAGAACTGGATTTTGAGCAAAATATTTGTGCACTTGAATTGCAGGCATTATTGTGGTAGACCCTGTGAGAAATATTGTAGAGGGGCCTCTTTCAAAATCCTCTTCCATGGAACTACAGCCGGAATCCCCAACGGTAATTACTCAATCCATGAACTCACCAAATAATGGTTTTTAATGGGTATGAGAGAAATCTGATATTACTTACACCAATCAATCTCAAGATAACACTAATGAAACCTCCCCAATTGTTTCCTCTCAGGGAAGGAATGATTCTCCAGGATCTTCTCCGAGGTTTTCTAAGCATATCATTGACACAGCTGCTCCTATTGAATCTGTCAAAGATGCTGTGTCCAAGTTTGGAGGAAGGGTTGATTGGAAATCCCGTCGAACCCAAAGTCTGGTGGAGGAGGTATATATATATATATATATATATATATATATATATATATATATATATATATATATATATGTATATGTATACTGTTTGAATCGTATTTATACCTTACATTTTCTTTATGGTTTTGAGTTTGTATGAAGCACCATTTGCAAAACCTTGTGTAGGGAAAAATAGAAAACAACTCGTTATCTACCTCACTTGATTCTCATTGCTATGGGTATGATAAACCAGTAGTTTAACCTTTAATATTTCTGACTCAACAGAGAAGCAAGATTCTAGAAGACTTCAGAAGGGAAGAAACTGTTGAGGAATTGGAAAACACCAAGAAGCTCACAGAAGAACTCAGACGCAACTTAGAAACGGTAGAGAGAGATGAGTTTCTGGCAAAGGAAGAGGCTGAACGTGTGCTTCTCAAAATTGAAGAGATGGAGCAGAGCATTGTAAGTGAGGCTAGTATTGAAGCCAAGGCTGAAGTTGAGGCTGAAAAGGCCTTGCTTAAGGAAGCGCTTTCAGAGTTAGAATTCGTTAAGAAAGAACTGGACTCACTGCGCAAGGAGTATGCTTCTATGGTGAGTGGAAGAGATACGGCAATCAACAATGCAGAAGAAACCGTTGCAGCTTCCAATCAGATTGAAAAGGCAGTGCAAGATTTGACTGCTGAGTTGATTGCAACAAAAGAGGCACTAAAATCCTCACGAGCCGCACACTTGGAAGCCGAAGAACAAACACTAGGAGTTGCTGATGAAGAGATTCTCAATTTGAAACAGGAACTTGAACAAGCAGAAGAGGAGCTCCAAAGACTGAATGAGAAAGTTTTCTCAGTCAGGCTTCTTAAATCTAAACTAGAATCAGCTTCCTCTTTATTACTTGATTTGAAAGCTGAAATGGCAACGTACATGGAATCAAAGGACAATGAGGAATGTTACAAACAACAGAAAGAGGAACTTGGGGAACTAAAGAAGAACATAGAGAAAGCAACTTCTGATGTTAAAAGCTTGAGGGAAGCTTGTATGTCACTAAACTCAAAACTAGAAGAAGAGAAGTCAGTTCTGGTTACCCTTAAGCAAAGTGAGGAAATGGCTTCGACTGCAGTTCTGGATCTCCAAACTGAACTGGAGAAGTCCAAGACTGCCGCAATTTTCCTTGAGATGAAAGAGCATGAAGCAAGAGAAATGATGTCTGAGTTGCCCAAGAAACTGCAGAAAGCAGCAGAAGAGGCTGATGAGGCGAAATCACTTGCTCAGGCTGCTGAAGAAGAGCTGCTTGAAGCACAAAAAGAGGTTGAAGAAGTCAAATCCAGATCAATTACATTAGAAAACAGTTTAGTGGCAGCACAGAAGGAGATAGAAGCAGCCAAGGTTGCTGAGATGTTGGCCAGAGATGCAATCTCAGCATTGGAGAAGAGTGAATCAACTAAAAACAGCAATGAGAATAGCTCTTCCTCAATGGTTACACTCACACTAGATGAATACCATGAGCTCAGCACGCAAGCCTATAAGGCCGAGGAACAAGCCAATGCAAGGATAGAAGCTGCTAATGCTCAGATTAAGCTGGCAAGGGAGTGTGAATATAGAAGTTTGGAGAGGTTAGAAGAATTGAATGAGGAATTATCTCTAAGAAAGGAATCTTTGAACATTGCAACTGGGAATGCTGAAAAGGCCGCTGGAGAAAAGTTAGCTGTTGAACATGAACTAAGAACATGGCTGGTTGACCAAGAGTCACCAAAGGAGCACACTGCTGCTGAAATTGAGCCTGTGCATGAGTCATTAAGTCCTAAAGAAGCAGTTCCTTCAAACAGCACTGAAGATGGATCATCCTCGTATAAGAACAAAAAGAAGAAGAAGAAGTCATTGTTTCCTTCAAAGGTTGTAATGTTCTTTGCAAAGAAGAAAACACATCCAACTAAGTGAATCTAATCCTTCAACTGAAGGTAGTACAAAATGTAACTATTCTAATATCTGAACAGGTTGTGTATTGGTTGCTCATTTTGAGAAATTAATTGTATCAAGTTCTTTGGTTTAAAGGAGGAAATAAGATCAATCAATGTCTATATGGTATAGCTTCTCTCTCATTCAATATTTTAATCTTAACTACAAAATTAACATTGTTCTTATAACATTGAATTGATATAAATCAATAAACTAACTCGCTCATACTTAATAATTACAAAGAAAAAGGTACACAGATGAAATTGAGACAACTTATTCTTCTTAATGCAATGAAAAATACATAATAATTTGGTTGTGTTCATGAAAAAGTTAGCTCTAAGAGTGGATTAGTGACATCTACTTTTAATTATGTAGCACATTGTTTCTATCCAACTTAATAGGCATATTAAAGAGTGTGACCCAATAATGCCTCTTTAATGGAAAGAGTCCAAACTTATATTTATTTGGACCATATTTACATATTATAATTAAATATAAGTAGTTTGGTATGTCAGTCATCATTCTTATATTATTATATTATTATTATACTCTCAGGTAAGTATTTTTCAATAGAAACATAGCCCATGACCCAATGTTGATATTGTTAGTTTTAAAGATTTTGTACTTTTTTGGTATTTTAGGAATGGTGGAAAAAAAAGGAAAGCAACAAGACGTGGACAATGAGTACTTATACTTTTAAAGTAATATTTAATTATTTAGAAAAAAAAGGTTATCAAACACTAAGACGATGCTGATTATCACGTTCATACCTTTAAAGCCATATTTAATTATTTAGAAAAAAAATAAAGTTATTAAACACCAGGACAATCTAGATGATCACACGAGTGTTTATACCTTTAAAGCAATATTTAAGACATCTAAAATCATCAATGGTAGAATCATAAAATAGACAAAGGGGTTCTTCTTCTACTCCGAGATGTCGTCGTTGTCAATCCACTAAGAGCCCACCATCACCATCACCACCACAACCACCACCACCACCAAATTCATCTCTCCGAACCACATGCCCTAATTAGCTATTCTCCACAAATGTACAGTATGACAAGTTGTTAGGTTCCTGGGTTTGGAACCTAACAAGAACAAAATCAAAAGATGGGGATAGAAAGAAAGAATGAGTTTTTTGTATTATTCACAGTATAAGAGACCTCTTTACAAGAATGAGTTGGAAGCATAACCTCCCTGGCTGAGGGCATAACCCCTCTCTACAAGCTAAAACGCATCCTAACATTACACCCCGCTTCAGAACAACCTTGTCCTCAAGGTTGGAAACGTGAGATTTGATCTCCTTGCTCTGCTTCATCATCGTGTACTTGGAACCCTTTGGCAACTGCCCTCCAATTCAGGTCTGGAGGTTTGGGTGGTGGCAATTCCTCCTCCAATAACTTCCATTTTTCTTGGATTTTATTAGCTTCCAGCATTCTGGTCACCTCATTTCCAGAATTATAAGCCGTGAGGAAATGGTTTTCGATATCTTTCAAAGCTTCAAAAAGTTCTCTCCCCTCTACATGTGCCTCACGAACGGCAAGACCCTTCTTTCGTTCGCCGGTCCACCTCTTCACAAAATCTGTCCTTCTCTCCCGGGCATTGATTCTTCCATCCACCTTTCCCTCCTCATCCTTCATTCTAATGGTAAGCCCGTTCGACCAATTACTGAGAGACTGTTTGGATTGTAAGACCGTTCGACCTTTGAATGTAATTGTAAGACCGTTCGGCCAATGACTAGGAGACCGTTTTGAGTGTAATACCGTTTGGCCTTTTACTGTAGCTATAAGACCATTCGGTTCCTCCCATCCTCTTCCGTTCAGGTCTGGCAGTCCTCTCCCGTGCGAATCCGGCAGTCCTCTCACGTTCGGATCCAACAGTCCTCTACCTTGCGGTTCTCTTCTCCATATCTTTATGTCATTCGACTCCTCCCTCTTGCATTCAACCGTTCGTTCTTTGATGACCAAAACCGTTCGGTTCCCTGGCTGACCGTGTATATTCTAGATTGACCCCACACTCTTGGCGGCTCCTGATCGGCCTGGGTGATTGGCCTCGGTCCACTCGGCAACTCCCGATCGGCATGGGTTATAGCGATCGGCCTCCGATCGTGTCACCTCACCGCTCGTTCGTCCCCAAGACGGCTGGTCTTCTATGGCCTCGGACCGCTCGACCAATGACTGGTAGACCGTTTTGATTGTACGATCGTTTACGTTCGATGCTGGGATGTATTCTGCGGTTCCCGACTGCTTACTGGTTGCCACCCTTTCAAAGATGGTACCCCCTTTCCGTTCTTCAAATCAGATCACCAGCGCTCTCTTCAACCCTTCCCAAGAATTGTTCTTGGTTTTTTCCCTCCAAAAATGGAACCAATATGCGGCATACCCCTCCATACTGATAAAAGCCAACTGTAATTTCTCGTCTTCGGTCACCTTCTGCTCCTCAAAGAACTTCTCCGTTCTGCTTATCCAAATCAATGGGTCGCCCCCTTCAAAACCCAATAATTCTACTCGTTTCCTCCAATTGGAAGGGTCGTCTTGATTCCTTTCCCCCCTTCCTCCTCTATTTCCCTTGGTTCCTCCGCCGTTGTCATTCACCGACGACTCACTGGCCCCTTGGCGATGGCCGTTTGGTCGCGATTGTGATCCCCTAGTATCTTCAGGATCGCCTGGATATCCTGCCTCATCGCTTCGCAGTTTTGTCTCAAAACTCCCGTTTCATGTCGCAGAACCACCGTGTTAGCCTTCGTCTCCGCCACTGCGATTTCCACCGCCTCCAACTGACCTTCAACCGTCACTACTCTTCCCTCCATCACGCGCGTACGTCACTCCTCCAATTGGGATCCGGAAGTTTCTTGATTACTTCTTGATCCTTCACCCCCACTCCGATCCGGTAGCGTCTCGATACGACAGTTTCTTGAAACGGCAGCTTCTCAAACCGGCACACCCTACTTCGAATCCGACAGTTCTCCCTTGATGATCCGGCTGGTCGGACCAATTTGTTAGGTTCCTGGGCTTGGAACCTAACAAGAACACAATCAAAAGATGGGGACATAAAGAAAGAATGGGTTTTCTGTATTATTCACAGTATAAGAGACCTATTTACAAGAATGAGTTGGGAGCATAACCTCCCTGGCTGAGGGCATAACCCCTCTCTACAAGTTAAAACGCCTGACTTTACACAAAGTATATTTGATCCCCTATACAGAGTTACAAGAGCTTTATTTATAACAGCTCTGACCCACTACCCCTTTTTTTCAACTCACACAACCGACACCCCACACCCTTAACTCTTAAACTCAATCTATCCTATCATCCTAGATCCTAACACAAGTACTATTCCAAATTTTTTGACTGTGACATTATTGAATCGAAATACATTCTTTCAGACTTTTTTGAAGATCAAAATTTTAAGTGCTACAATCTTTTAACAAATATTGGTCCGGTTGATTTTATCACTCATAAATAAACATTATTATCCATAATTAGTCTAAGTTTTCTACAACATGTGTATTTCTGATGATGAAGTAATTCACATTAAAGTCAAAATAGTAAAAATGACAATAACTTAATCATTATTTTATTCTTTAACAAACACACCTTCTCAAGGAGTCTTTTTTGAAGGAAACATGTCTGGTGAGTAGAGAGATGGTTACTCTAGTTTAGATGTTACGACTATGATTTGTAACCTGAATGAAAACATTACAGATAGAATACTTGTTGGCATGATGAAGGTTGACAGTAGAATAATCCATTATATTATTATATTTTACATTTTAGTTCCCTGTTTGACTAACCTTGCACAATTTTTACTTCAAGGAACATTAATTAGGCTAATCTCATCAGACATTGGATGAAAAAGACATTACGGGATAATGCTCCTCTACTACCCAACTCATTAGCATATTTATGGAGCACTTTGAAGTTCCTCTTGATGATGAGTCTTATATACTAGTTAAAAGGTCTTTCAAAATTGGAGTTGAAGTTATCTATTTGTTTGTTTTTGTTAATAACACAGATGGATAGTGGGTTCATAAACGAGATGATGTTTAGCCAATTCATAATGATTGTCCACCATATCTACCCTGGCAAGATACTTCTTCTGTAATGCTGACAAAAATTTCTTCTGTAATGCTGACAAAAATAATAAAAGACATTTGTGATCTTCGAACATTTATTAGGAAGAGATTTGACAACATTGATGCTCGAGTTGCACATCTCGAAGACAACATGAATTATCTACGTCATCACTTTGCGCCATCAAGATCCTATTAAATTTAATTGTATTATGTTTTATTTAGTATTAAGTTTTTGTACTGACTCTTGTAAATTAATAAAGTACCTTTTATATTAGTATGTGAATTTATTTACTTCTATTGGTGTTCTTTTGTTCCCTCTACTTAAAACTTAAATCTTAATCAATTATAACTTAATATAGTAGGTACAAACCACAAATAAAAAATCACTTTATCAACAACTACATAAACTTTATTTTACAAGTTTTTCTCACTGGTAATCATTCCAAATATAATTGTACGATTATAATGTCCAACAATTTGAATTACATACACTGACAATCAATTACATATTGACAATTAATTACAATAAATATGTAATCGATTACACACTGAAGTCATATATTCCACTAACAATTTCAACATTAATAATCGATTACATGTTTTTGTAATCAATTACAAATGTCAAAATATGTCTAGAGGTGTACAACTTCACATTTTAAAATTGTTTAAAACTAAAATTGTTCAACTCTCCACGACTTCTTATTTAAAGTCGCGTGACAACTACATAATTTACTTATAAACATAATTTTAAAAGTTTTTATCTGCTTCGATAATAAAACAATCATATTTGTCTATAAACTTAAAAAAAAAAAATCGAATTTGATAGTGTTACACATTGCTTGAAAGAAAGGGATGAGAAGATTAAAGTAAAATGCAGACCCTGTTACTTCAAGGACCTGGTAATAAGGCACCAACCTTTCGAATCTCAACTTCAGGTTTTCTCTTCCCATTTTCTGTCTCACTTGTTGCTAGTTAGCTTCTCTTACTCACACCTTCATCATTCTTTCTTTATTTGTTTATTTCTGTCACCATCATGTATACGTTTATTATATATATATATATATATATATATATATATATATATATATATATATATATAATACACACACTGACTATTGGTGAATACATTGGTTCATTTGCTTTTTCGGTGGATTCTTCTCACTTTATTATTGCAACGTAGTTATATTTTTGTTTTGAATTGTATCTCCATTCTTTTAAATAATATTTTGTTAATATACTTTTAAACTATTCACTTCTGAATTAGTAGATTAATTAAGGATGGACTCGATTAAATTATTGAAGATAAAATAAAAGTCTACTTACAAAATACTCTCTAACATTTTATTCTCAACCGATCATTAAATGTCGTTAAATAATTAAATAACAAATAAGAATACTCAATTTCAAAATTCACACGTCCTCTTCCAAACATTTTAGTAATATATGGGTACATATTTAATATTAGTTTTTGCAGAATATAGTTGTTTCTTTATTTTATTTTTTCTCTCTCTTATCTACCTTATCATTTAAGTTTTGTATTTTATTTTTAAAATATTACTGAAAATAAAATGAATAAATAATTTATATATTGTATATAAAGAAAATCCAGAGGGGACAGGTAAAATCTGGAAAGACCCGGTTGCAGGTTCATCAATTATAGAGAAACGAAGGGGAAAGAGAGGGAGAGATAATTGAAGATTGAAACTTGGATCTGTGAGAGAGAAGATGGCTTTGAATCCTCAACTCTTTCCTAATGGAATGCCCGTTCCTTTCGTCAACGAGATGTTTGTGCTGGCCAGAGACGGTGTCGAATTCGATATCGATAAGATTCCTGCCTCTGGGTTAGTTACTCACCGTTTCTTCGATTTTCCATTTGTTTATTTATATATTTCTTCGCTTTCGAATTGTTTCTTCATTCATTTTTTTTGGCAAAGGAATATTTGGGGATTGTCGGTTAATTCCAAGATAGCGGAAAAGAAAAATTAGAGCGGCAATTGTATGATTATAGGAGATTGATATTTCTTCTTTTTATGCTAATATGTGTTAGGTCAGGTTAGGACTCTGCTAACGGGCTATTTGGAACATATGAAATTATTTGCTAATTTTGTTTTGTAGGTGAAAGACCTTCAGGTCCATGTGAAATGTGTTTATTATTTTGTGTGGTTTTTGTGTTTGATATAATTGTTTTTTTTTTCAGAAGTCATGGGGGTCATGTCAAAACCAAAGGAATCGTCTATTTGTCAAATATTCGGATGGTCTTCGTTGCTAAAAGTCCAGATGGGCATTTTACAGCTTTTGATATGCCTTTGGTATGTGTAACTCCTTATGCTGTTTCAGATTGCTAATTCTGTGCAGCCTGGTTTTCATGTTTATTGTTTTTCCTCTTTTACCAAAAGAGTTTTATCCGTTACATCTTGAATGCCATTGTTGTTATGCTAAGATGATTTAATGGACCATTTTCTGTTTTGTTTGTGAATGACTTTATAGCAATCTTTTTCTAGCAGAACCACTTCACTGAATAATTGGGTTTGTATTTTTTTGTGGCTTATGACGTCTGTTATAACTTGTGTGAATTCTGTGATGGTGGAGTTTTAGGCCTGTTGGTTCTCGGGGAATAGCGCATTATCATTGCTTGGGTAGTGCTAACACGCTGAAAACTATGAATGTAGATTTTATTATGTTAGTCTCTCAGATTGGTTGGGACTTGATATATGATGTGGTTATAAGTTTAAAAAATAACTTGATGAGCAAATAATTGTTATTCTTAATTTCTTTTTTGAAGTAAATGTAGATTAGTATAGGTGACATGCGAGCATATTTTAGTAGAGAGAGGATCAGAGAGAAACAACTAGAAGAACTGAGACTTGTTAAAAAGAAAGTTATGCAGTTGAACCATATATATTCCAGAGACCTCTACTCTCCCTTTTGTACCCTCATTTTTATGATTGCGCCATTTCCCTGTACAATTCCCCTTTTAGTATATGAAGAATTTATAATAGAAATTTGACCATAAAACTTGTTGGAATAAGTTAAAATAACTTATCTTTATGGGCTACATACTTCAGGAAGCATATTGTTACATTTGTTATACGTAAGTTCTTTCAAACATCCCTGAAATACAATGACTTGAAATTTGAGATTACGCGTTTTATGTCATGGGTTAGCTGCTTGAAGTTGGATTTTAAGTTACTATCATGAAATTTGAGTGAGTATCTCCATTGGGTTTAATTGGAAATGTGATATTCACTTAATGTCGAACTTCACTAGTGTCAATCTTATTTTAAAGGGAGTTAAGATTAGAAAATTGGGGTAACATGTATATATATTGCTCATCATTTTATTTTTGTATTTGGTTTGTAGATTGTCAAAACATATATATTAATTTAAAACGTGATGTATGCATGCCATTTGTTCTTAATTGATCCTTAGTTCTTCATCAATTATGCAGCTTTACGTCCATGGAGAAAAATTTAACCAGCCAATATTTCACTGCAACAATCTTTCGGGACATGTTGAGCCTGTAAGTAAATAGTTATTTTTTGCTGTACATCTTACTATTTTATTACAAATCAAAATTATGGATCCTAAATCCTGAACTATTTTAATTGCAACAGGTTGTCCCTAATGACCAACACAGAGCACTTTACTCCACACACTCATTTAAGATCATATTCAAAGAGGGTGGATGTGGAACCTTCATTCCCCTTTTCTTCAATTTGATTGCTTCAGTGAGGCAGTATAATCAACACTACAATATGCAGGCACAATCTTACGTGGATCCTTTGCAGGCAGCTCAGACTCCTGTTGATGAGATGATGAGACATGCGTAAGTGAATGATTATGCTTTAAAATTTTAGTCCAAGTTTAAGTTTGTGTAGAGTGTGCACGGTATGATTTATAATGTATAAGCTTTAATAATGATGATTGAAATCATATGCAGGTATGTTGATCCTAATGATCCGACGAAAATATTTCTGCAACAACCCAATTCTGATTCTCAGCTTAGGCGTCGAACATATCAGCCACAGGCAGATGGGGGCCATGTCTGAGTCTGAAGTTACACTGCCATCACTCATCATCGTACTGTGTTTATATGAGCACTGTGTATTAATATCAAAAATAAAATAAAAATCATATGACAGACTAAGTGTGTGCTTGGATGTAAAATTTTATAGAATTAATCTTAGATCAACGTGATTTTATACAATTGATTATAGCTCGAATTGATTTTAGGTGTCATGATTTTTATTTGGATAATAGATACTAGAAGTGATTTTCAGATAATAATATATTTTTAATACTTAAAGAAAATTAAATGAGCGTGTAATTACTATAAGGTATTTTCATTACTATGGATAATTGCTTAGTATGATAATTTGTTATTTTAATATATATATATATATATATATATATATATATATATATATATATATATATATATATATTGACAAATTAACAGAATTGCTCAAAAATTAAATATATTTACATGGATTGATATAGGGATGGTAACGAAGCGGAACAAGATTTACTATCTCGTATTTATTCTTAAAGAAATTATTTTTAAATTCAATGGGTATCATTTTCGTTCTAAGTATATATTTATATATATTTTCATACCGTTTTAATATCAATTAATTAATTTTTGTAAAACAAATAGAAAATTAATATTATTAAATGAAAATAATTTTATTTCTTAATATCGAATACTTATAAAAAAATTATAATTATAAAATACTAAAGAAAATATCAATTAAAATATTTATCAAATAATGTTAATAAAACCTAGTTGATAAAGTTTAAAAATATTTTCAGAAAATATAAAAAGAAAACAAAAAAATTAAATATCTTTACATCAACTTTTAAATTTTAATATAATTTCTTTATTTATATACTAATTAAAATTATAATATAATCACTTGATTAAAATTATACAAAAGAAAAAATTTAAATTAATCATAATTAAAATTAAACATAAATTTTTACCTTTTGAATTTCAATTTGAATGATTATAAAAAATTATGAAAATTAATTAAATTATTATATTATAATAAATAAAATTTATTTATGATTATAGTGATAAAATTACATTTTAAAAATTAAAAATAATTAAATAAAAATATCAAAATAATATTTTATATGATAAAATAAATAATAAATAGAAAAATAATAAAATAAGTGTGCATCTTATAAATAATTAATAGACTATTGTAAAAAATCAATTTAGTCCAATTGTTGAAAGACAATAGAAATTGTTTTAGTTAAACAAAAGCATTTTTCAAATAATGTAAAAATTAATAATAAGAGAATAGGAAAATAATTTTTTTTATATTATTTAATAAATGAAAGGTTTATGCTATATTGAATACTTAAATTAATATTTAAACATTTTCATGCGAAAAAAAAACATATAATAACTAAAAATATAAAAGAAGTAGAGAAATTTTCGGATATACAAATAAAAAAATATTTAATTGATATATTATTTAAAAATAATTGCACAAATAATAAGAAAAAAATATTTAAAACATTGAATGAATTTCATAACAATCTAAAAAATAGTTTGTAATATATATATATATATATATATATATATATATATATATATATATATATATATATAATATGTTACTTGATAAATGATAAGTATTTTAATAATTTAAATGACACGAAAATTAACGTGGAAATAAATATTATAACAATGAGATGAGATGAAAAACATATCTATCTCTAAATATAATTAAAAACAAATTAGATATTATTTATAATCACATTATATCTATATTAAAATAGAAACAAATTTAAACCATATTTACAAAGGGAGATTTATTTGTTATTCCTATAATATATATATCAAATGTAAAGATTGATGTAGTAGTTAAGGAAAATATTGATAATAGGCATGGTTCAGAGTGGTGGCCTGTTCAAATTTAAAAATTTAGTTTAGCTTGTTTGGTTCTTTGCACAGTAAACCTTTGCAGCAACTGCATCCGAGACAGCTCTGTCCATTGAGCAGTGTAAAAGGGTCACCAGCATTTCTTAATGTGAATCTGATGATATCATGTCCCAAGGATGCATCAATAGAAATAACTTGTCAACTATTAACAAACTTTTTTTTTCTGTGGACAAGGATAATATTTTATCTCATAATTTAACCACTGAAATGTATGGTATTTTTTTTTTATATCATATTATTTTACTTCAAACCAAAAGCAAGTCTCAACATTTATATAAGGATGGAAGAAAAAAATAAACATAAACTAATATATTCTACTACTAAAATACTATTTTTTGAATTTCAATAATATATATATATAATAAAACGAAATATTATAGTATTAAAACTTGTGAATAATTTTAATCAAAATAATATTTTCAAACTCATATAGGATTTAATAAAAAGATATCTTATAGTGACAAAATAATATATTATCATGAATTACGTTTTTAAATGAAGCTATTATACTAATTTAAGTATTTTTGCTAAATTATAATTTAATTACAGAAAATAGTCAACATACTTGGATCACATCGTCAACACAATTTAATTTGGAATTAATTTAATTTTGTTAAGATATTTTAAAACTTAAATTGTTATTATATTTATATATTTCTTATTTTTTTATAAATATGACCCTTGTGTTTGACTTTTAAATCGTAGTGGATACGTCCATAAATCTAACGGTTTATATTTTTATTACTTTATAGTTTATTGTTTTGCAATATGATTAGATATGTTAGGTTACATTTTAATTTTAATGAAATTACATATAATATTTTTTCTTCTTATAAATTATGCAGAAACCATATTAATGTATTTTTAAATGATATTAACAAAAATTATTTAAACATTATAAATACATCTAAGGTAAAATTATTTATATTCTTGTTTTGAGTAAAAGAAGTTGCTTTTATAATTAATAAAAGATAAGTAAAACTTAATTTGTGAGAGGAGAATAATAAATAAGTACAATTAATAAAAAATAATACTCAAATAATTGAAAAAAACAGTATAAGAAGAAGAATGAAAGAAGGGCACCAAAATTAAAGGGAGAAGTTTCTCATGAGGCATAACCAGACGACAGAAATAGGCACGCAAATCTAGTCTAGCACAACTTTGTCCTCAAACGTTGTTTATGATGGACGCCGATCCTCTGTCTCAGCCTGAACCTCGTGATTATTTGGAACCTTTCAGGGTTTCAGTTCATCAAATTCTTAACAGAGTCAACCAGGTACTCAATTCCTTCTTCCTATTTTTTTCTTTTTGTTTTGGGCATTTTTCTTTTTCTCATTAGGACTCTGTGAATTAGCTCACCCTAGAAACTTTACTGCAAATGAAATATATCAAACCCTTGCTTTTTGTCTTATTAATTGTGATTTACTATCAGGGTTTTAGTTCAAGTGGGTAGGACTGAAGAGTATGTGAACAACAAGTAGAGAAAATTTTAATTAAAACACATCTAAAGTTTATGCATTTTTTTTTTCATATAACTAATGTAGTGTACGTAAACTAATTGGTTTCATAGAGTGAAGTTAATCAGTACAGATTTTAGAGTGAGGCCTGTACTTGCTGTGGATACTCGATATGTGACAGAAAAAAACAAAGAAGAGACACGATGTCATGGACTTGAGGTAGAAGACAATAATAAGGATAAATGAAATAAATTTTTCCAGTAGTGAATTTTGGTTTTCGTGAGCTAAATTAACTTATGCAAAATCTTTCTCATATTAGCTTCTTCAAAAGCAGACTTTAAGTTATGTATGAACTAGTTTTTAACTTAATAAGAAATTTATTTTCTTTTTTTTTCTCTTAGAAGTGTTTATGGAAAGTATACTCAATCAGACCCTATGCTCACAATGCGCAACCAAAAGCAAAACAACCTGTGAATTGAATTTGTTTCTTCTTCATGATTAAGGCGTGGGGGGTTAAATAGATATATTATCCTTTTGGGTTATCCCCAACACTGCTTGCATGAGGAATTTTCTTTTTTCCCTTTTGTTATGATTTTAATGTGATTTTTATTAAATTAAGTTTCAAATGACTATTATGTAGCCTTTTAATGGCTAGTAGCTGTGGCTTTAATTGATGGGATTTTCTTTTGGGCCTGACTTAGTAATGAGACCACAAGTGAAGCTAATTTGAATTATGACTTTGTTTTGATCAGTTATACAGTTATTTATAGATCAGAATTATTTAATACCCTAGACTCTATGCTTTGTTCTTTCTGCCATTTTTACTAATCTTAACCATAAATTTATAAAGAAGTTGGCTTTCATACTTCCATTACTATTCAGCTGATATGTAAGTGAAGGAATATGTATAACTTTTATATCAATGTTTGATGGTCTAAAGACTCTAAACAGTTTAATATAAATGTTTGGTGCTAAGTTAAAATTTACCGCCTTGGAGTTGTGGGCTTAATGTTAGTTTTTCTTTTTAGTTAAGAAAAATAATCTTATAGTGCCTTGTACAGCTTGAGAAGCAAGTGACTGAGGTTGAACAGTTCTATGAATCCACCGATAACATTCAAGGTAATAATTCTAAAGGTGGCTCACTTGTAAAAGAGAAGGGCAGGGAGAAGCATCCTACTGGCACCAAAAAGCCTATGCAAGATGCATCACATACTGAAGCTGCCGCTGCAAAGAGAATGCAAGAGCTTATGCGCCAGTTTTCCACAATATTGCGTCAGGCAAGCACAAAAATTTTGCAGCATTTTTGTAGTAATCTTTATGAATGTAGTTTTTCCCAAGTCTCCTTATAGTTGGGTTTTCTTTTATAGTTAATGTTATAAAATGTTTTATCCATTTGCGTTGATGTGATGACAAAAGTTAATTTTTAGCTTACCTTTCAAATGAAATGTACTGAACATTTTCAATATTTCTAAAGTCGAACCATGTACTTATGTGGGAATTTGATCCTATTTTTAATGTGAACCACCTAGCTCTTTCTATTACTCTTGAACACTAAATCAAGTATTTGACAGAACATTATTGTGCCATTCAATTCATGTATCTGATCCTGTTTAGTAAGAAAGTATATGGTTGCTTTGAATGAGTGGCCAAGGGGCATTGCCCTTGTTTTTACTTTCTTCAATTACTTCTTATTGTTTACATTTTGATTAACTAGTTATAGTTATACTTGTTGGTTGGATGGGGCTTGTATTGAACTTTATACTGATGGCCTATACTGTTAGAATAATTATTAAGTCTACCTATGATTAGTATAGCAGGGCCTAAAGTAGGTAGTTTTCTTGGGTGTGACCCACCCTCTTACAGTAAGAGCACTGTGGACGTCCTCGACCTCCACGTCCTCCTCCTCTAGTGCCACGTCCTCCTCTTCCTCGCGTGGCAACCATGACAGATGGTTCCATTGTTTCATGAGCTTCCTGAGACTGAGGCACAAGAACACGAAGAAGCCGTGTGGTCAAGCCTTCCAAGGAAGGGACCTCATGACTTGTCAGAAGTTGATCTCTGATGTGATTCAAATCTGGATGCAAAGCACGGAGGATCATCACCATATAATACTTGTCAAGCTTCTTTTTGATATCTTCCGAAGATTCCACTTCCAAGAACATTCTCAATTCTTCCACAGCTGCTTGGGCTTCAGTCATGAAGGAGACCATATCATGGTCTGTCATTTTGAGACAGATGAGCTTGTTTGCGGTATCATAGAGACGTTGAATATCATTAGCATAAATGCTTTGAGCTTTCTTCCAAAAAGTGACATGTCTTGAAGGCTCTAAGAGATATCAAAAATCGGGGTTCCACAGATTGCCACAATAGGACAAACAATTGGAAATCAGCTTGTTTCCATTGTTCAGCTTTGTCAGAAGGTACTTGGCTCCCATCCTGCTCAAGGTGGTTATAATGTCCTTGACCAAGGAACCACATTTCCTCAGCAGCAGACCAAGACCGATAATTCTTTCCGTTTAGCTTTTCGGAAGTGATTGAGGGACTTCCAGAGAAAGAAAGAGCACTTCCAGACGCCATTCTTTGATAAAAACAGGAGAAGGAACCAGAAAAACCGTGAAGAACCAGAAAACCCTGGAGGGTTTCTTAGGGTTTTCTTAAAGGGGAGCTTCTGGACACACCAAAGTTAGATTTTGAGGGTCAGAACGGACAGAGGAGCAGAGGGCGACAACTATGGAGGTGGCGCGGCGACTTTCCGGTGAGCAGAGGGCGGCGCGTGGACAGCACGCGCCTGTTCGCAGCGCACAAAGAGGCTGCGCGTGGCGGAGTGTGGAGGAGAATCAGGCGAGCCCACTGGTGGGGTTGGCTGTCGCGTGAAGAGGCGAACCAGATTCAGTGGTCGCCGGACAGAACAGTGACGGCGGCGAACGGCGGTGGACAGCAGCGGAAGAATGCGAGATGGCGGACAACCAAGTTGAAGAACTTCAAACTGCAGTTGACAACTGCAGATAGTGGCGAGACAACGGCGAACGGCACCGGACAGGTGCAAAAGTGCTGGTGGACAACCCAGGACGGAAACCAGAGCAGGATGAACCTGCTCTGATACCAACTTGAGATCTAAAACAGAGAAAAATAGTTCTAAAGGGCTTAGAAGACCCTTCTCAGTTCTATTATTTATATAGATAAAAATCTGATACAATAGATAGATGGAAGATGAAGAGATTGTCCTAGACTGCTAGGAACAATCATTATAGATAACCCAACACACAACTACCTACTTTAGGCCCTGCTATACTAATCATAGGTAGACTTAATAATTATTCTAACATACTAATTTTTACTTCACCCATATGCACTTGTCATGGTGCTTGCTGATATATCCTGTATAACATCCAAAAGTAAGTCTACTCCTGAATATTTGACTGATTAATTGTAATTAGGATTTCCTCTGTTACACTAAGTCCACAATCTTGTTTTCTTTCCTCCCATTTCATGGTCACACTTTCTCTTAGAAAACAATGCCTAATTCATTGCTTAGAAATCTCCAATTTTCAATTTATGGTTAAAAGATAGTGTCTAGTCTGTACTCAATTTTATTTTATTTATTATGAAGACATTGCTAAAAGGCTGTTTGTTTGTATTTAATTTACTATTACAAGCTTTAGAAATGGCATGTTGATTGATGGTCAAAATGAATTCCCCCTTTTCTGTTAAATATATATTAACCCTACCAAGTTCCTTTGAAAACTCAATAATGATACATTTTGTAGTTTTGCAGATAACTCAGCATAAATGGGCTTGGCCATTCTTGGATCCTGTTGATGTAGAAGGTCTCAAGCTTCATGACTATTATGAGGTAAGGCCTTTTCTTTCTTTTAAAGTTTTTCTCTCTGTTTACCCTATAGTTATATTTTATCTTTTGCCCCACCTATAAGCAAATATGCGTGAGAAATCTTTTTTTCTGAAAAAACGTTTAAATATTGATTTGGTCTCTGTCCAGCAAGTGGTGACGCTGGTTTCACTAATTGACCATATATATCTTTTATAATAATAATATTTTTGCTCCTTGTCTTTGATTATTTTTCTAAAACGAGTTAGCTTAATTTTCTTCCCCTAGGTGATTGATAAGCCCATGGATTTCAGTACAATCAAAAGTAAAATGGAAGCTAAGGAAGGCACAGGATATAATAATGTCCGGGAGATATACGCAGATGTAAGGTTGATATTCAAGAATGCAATGAAATACAACAACGAAAAACATGATGTCCATGTTATGGCAAAGACCTTACTAGAAAAATTTGAGGAAAAATGGTTGCAACTCTTACCTAAAGTTGCTGAAGAGGTAAAATGTTTTCCAATCTAGTTCCTTAATTTTTGAAATGAAGCTTTCTAATCACACATCTTGGGAGAACCATTCTGCAAAAGCTAGTAGTTGTAGTTGGAGAGGTCAGGGCCTTATAAATCCCACACTAAAATTCCATACATTGAATGTGAGACTCAGGTTTATAGCCTTGACACCTACATGAGCTGGTTATGCACTAGCCCTTTGAATAGTTCTGGACAAACCCTATAAGTAGTCCTGTTTCTCCCAAGAACTGTTGATTAGAACTGACTGCCTCATTGTATAATACAAGGATAAAACATGAGGCGGTAGATGTTGATGCTTACACAATGTTATGGGGTAGGTTGTTGGTGCAATGTTGCTTAGGAAATTTTATTTCGTCTACATCCTCTTTGGGTTATTTGTATATTTCTTTTGGATGCACACAATTTCCTTCCTCTTTAATATAATAAATAAATGTCTACTTCATCTTCCTTTTTTTTCTTTGTGATACTTTGATATCATACTCGTACACATCCATGAAATGCTCAAACATAAATAATAGTATTAAATGAGCTTATGAAAATTGTTAGTATTAAGTGGACAACTTTGCGAACTTGCAATGTTTTTAATAGACTTGCTATATCATCCTACGAAGCAGTATCATTAACGGCATTTCTCAACATTTCATTGTTGTCCTAGGATAATAAGCTCTTTCGCACTGTGTGCATCTTTTCATAATCTTTAGCACTAAATCTGCTTATGTGACCCCACCATTTTCTTCATGCAGGTTTTGGGTTATGTTAACATGACCTTGAGTCAAATCTTTGGAAGTTATGATTTTTACATAACTTTGCCATTTTTTTCATATGGTCCTGGATCATGTTCTTCACATAACCTTTTATCTACTCCTAGGAAGTAGAACATTAGGTTCTTCACATGTGTGATCTTCACAACCATTTGTTGAGTCCTAAGAACTTATGTTCTTGGCATAACTTGTTACGTTCCTCATTTGGTCAGTGGAAGTTCTTAACATATCCGTCACATAATCTTGTATTTGTAAAGTAGTATAACTTCATTGGAAAATCTTTCTGCTAATGTTGGTTGTTGTAAACTTTGGATAAAGAAAAGCTATAAGAGAAGTAGTAGAGAAGGCAACGTGACTCGGTTTTTCTGCTGCAGAAGCATATTTTATTTAATCAAATATGACATTTAAATACAATCAAACAACAGAAAAGAAGGATTAGGCTCCATGGTTTTAGGAACTGTTATTGACAATGGGAAAATAAAATCAGAAGCTAACTTCAAATAAAAAACTAACTCACTGACAGCAGAATAACTAATTTGATTTATTCAAACTAATACTTTTACAGAATCTCAGGGGCACATTCTCAACCCTCTTTCTTACTTTGGAGTCTGCAAACTCCCAGCATCTTCCTCAAAAATTCAAAACTTGCAGAGTGAAAAAATCTATATAAACATATCAGCAACTTGATCCTCAGTTTTGCATTAAGTCAGACTTGCATCTCCAATTTATTACACTTCTCTGAAGTAAAATAGCTTGACACTTATGTGCTTTGCCTTCCCATGAAACACAAGATTGTGGGAGATTGAAACAGTTGTTTGATTATTGACAAAAACTTGTGTGCTTTGCTCCTGCTTCAGTTCCAAATCTGCTAGAATATTTCTTAACCTAGCTTGATTTAAAGTTAGAAATTCTGCTAGATATTCAGCTTCTTCTGTGGTTTGAGATATAACCTTTTGCTTCTTTGAACAGCAAGAAAAAGATACCTGAAACCGTACTGAAACAGTACTCTAAACACTCCTCATATCATCCAAGCTACCTGCCCAGTCAGTCAGAAAAGCCAAAGAATTTAAATTCTTCTACCATGTAGTATTTGACTCCATAATTGACAGTTTCATTGATTTATCTTTCTACTCTCTTTGCAGCCTTCAAGTGCAGTTCACTAGCACAGTGCATGTGTCTTCATCTCAAGCTAACAGGAAATAAGATGTCAGGCATTTGTAGATGTAAGACACATTAGGCACCCAATCAAGCTTCTAAAATGAGTTTCATCAGCTTTCTTGGTTCCATCCTCCTTGCAAAAGGAACTGAACAATAGAAAATTTTATAACAAACTGAATTGTATACATTCTTTATTCACTAAACAAATAAGAAGCTTACAAGAGTATTTATAGGTAACTGTTTGCAATAAAAGGTAAGTTGTTAGTAGTAACTAACAGCTTTAGCAGAGTACATACAAAATTTTCTTACAAAATATAACTAAATATACACTCTAACACCCCCACCTCAAACCCAAGGAGAAAATGTTTCAAAAGAAAAACTCTCCAACAAAAGATATAGTTGTTAGTAATTGCTAACAACTCTAAAGAGTACATACAAAACATAACTAGGTATACACTCTAACACTCCTTGGCAAACTTCTGCTTTTGATTCATTGAAGTGTTGATCGATCCACACTCATGCAAATCTTTTTAGAATCTCATTTGCATATTTTTTTTGACAAAACAAGGATCTAGGTCTTTTGAGTGATCTCCATGCCCAAAAATAAGTCATAAGACCAAGATCAGTCTTCTGAAAGATGTATGTCATTTCTTGCTTAAAATCTTCAATTAGTGGTAGGTTGTTTCCTGTGATCCAAGGTAGTCAAAATCAATATCTTACTCAATATTGGAAAGAGAAGTATGGATAGTAAATCAGGAGATCGTAACATAGATCATAATAAGACCCTACAAATTTTCTTGGGCTGGTTGTCATGTGTGGAAGCAGGTGTAGAGGAAGGTGATTGCAAAGGGGCTTGAAGTGGGAGTATTGTTTCCTCTTCATTTTGTTTCCCGTCATATCTCTTTTTGCTTTGTGTTAATGTTTTGAATCTCTAAGGATTGGCATAAAAAATGGGCCATCTGAAATTAATTGTTTTCGTCTCACATTAATCTGGTTTGTTGGGAAATAACAATATTGGTATTGGTGCATATGTTTTTTGTTCTGTTTGGAAATTGACTAAATGTAAAACACTTCCTTTTCCATCTAGTGCTCATCGTGTTCATGTTGATTTGAAATGATTCATAGTGATGTTTAGGTATGTTACCTGTGGCTTCTTATCTGATTATAGGTATTTTGTTACATTTATTAATGAATACAGTTGTTTTATTTGAATATATTTTCTTTGATCCAAATTTGGAAGCCTTGGCTCATTAGTGGGTGGTTGCTCTTCTTTCATCAATCAAGTTACACTCCTCCAATAGATTTTTACTTTCTCCTCAAAGTAATTGATCATTTAAGATGTTTCTGAGATTTCTATAGGGATGACAACTTCAATACCTTAGGTCATTTGAAAAGGTGACTCTCCTAGAGCTGAATGGGGCATTGGTTTTCGTTGTCTGTATATTTTTAAGGAAGGTCCTGTATTGTCCTTTGTCTATATGTCTTCTATCTAAATGGAATTCTTTAATAGAAAAGTGAAATTCTTACAATTTTAGAGGGTACAGTTGTTACAGATGTGACTTTGGTTCTCCACTTCTATGTAATATTACGTTTCTATATTTGCGAATGGTAGGAAAAGAGACAATTAGATGAAGAAGCACAGGCACAGTTGGACATTCAGCTTGCTCAGGAGACAACATATGCCAATAAAGCTAAGGATATAAGCACTGAGGTTGATTATTGTTTGCTAATGTTTTGTTTTTCCAAGCATATCATTAATTTGATGCCTTATAGGAGTACATCAGATATTTTATGTTATCAACTACATATTATTTCAGCTTTATGAGGTCGATATGCAGTTGAAGAGTCTCAAAGAGATGGTGATTCAAAAGTGCAGGTTTGTGTAAAAATCATTTATCATATTTGGTCCGATATATTGCATTTCAGTCTGGAGCTCCAAATGCTTGTTTTATGATAGTATGCAGTATTTTTTTTTTCTGGTCATCTTCCTATGATGTTGAAGGGTATTTTGCATTTTGCTTTCTTTACCGATGTTGGTGACACTGCAGGAAACTGTCTACTCAAGAGAAGAAAATGCTTGGCGTAACTTTAGGCAAATTGTCTTTAGAAAACCTGTATAGGGCATTGGATGTGGTTGCTGAGACTAACCCAATCTTCCAACCTACGGGTGATGAGGTGGACCTTGACTTAGATGCTCAGGTCAATACTATTATTCGATGCTAGTTGACAATGTCAATTTTCTCCTATTTTAAATTTTTTCTGTCCTATCCAATTTAATTTAGTTATTTTGTTAGCATTTTTCTAGTTACACAACATGTTTTCATCATTACACAGAGCGACTACACTCTATGGAGGTTAAAAGCTTTTGTAAAAGATGCACTAGAAGAGCAAGAAAAGATCGATGAGGGTGCAGCTGTTAACCCTAATGATAACCCTGATGACAAGAGAAACAAGAAGAGAAGAGACTCTGGTGATTCTTCAGGCAAGACAAACCCAAAAAGGAAGAAGCTATCTGCATTGTGATTCATTAGTGATACATATAAGGCATTTATTTATTGTGGTTGAGCTGAAGTTGCTGAAGCCAATGAATTGAACAATGCAATAGGAAAATTTTGTAAATCCTTCTATAATTATTTACTGCTATGTAGATGAAAATAAAATTTACAAGTGTGCTTTGTTGGATAGGTCTGCTTTTTGAAGCAGACAAAACTTTTGCAACCCTAATAGATTAGAGTAACGTTATCTTGCCGTTCTGAGGATAATCTCAAGTTTCAGAAAATAATTAAGGCATCTATGCATGTGAATGTGCTGAAGATAATCAACAACTGGCCTGACCTGTTTAATTATGTCCAGAAGCATAGGAATGGATGGAGCAGCTTTGACAAAATCAGGTTCATTTTTTAAATTTTTGGCTGCATGTTAATATTTGTTTGTGTTGTTATGGGATGTAAAATAGGTATACATGTGACTCTGATTGTTTTGTCTAATTATAATTACATTCATTCTAATGCGCAACATTACTCGGAATTTTTTTCTTAGAGTTTATTCATATGATTTCACCAGTCTTGAAGTGTATCAGCATATTGGGGAATTAAGTTTTTAATTCTTGCTAGATCATCCAAAAGGAAAAGAACACACAAAAAATTAGCTTAATATTTTATTTTTTTATCTTTTCTTTTTTTTATTTAACAAAATATAACATTTATTATTTATAATATTTACTCTTAACAACAAAGATGTACATTTTAAAAATCTCTAAAATATGTTTACAATTTATGGATAAATTATTGCAGCTAGATAGAGAAAATGGATACAATGTAGTGATACAATGTATTTTCAAATAGAGAACATTTTATTTGAACTATGACACAGTTATTCAATTCATTCCTTGTTTTGAATGTACACAATCATATGTAGAGAATTTTAAATTATTTTCCGATTTTTATTTGAGCAGTGCTTCAGCTTCTTCGACCTCAACACCACCAATCATATATAAAGTAATGTTGATAGAAGAAAAATGTTTAGAGTTTTGGATTTTAGATTTTTATTTCGATGAAGTGGCCTATTAATTGTTGATGTGGCGTAACAAAAAGGTTCAATGATCAATAAAATCCACAATCTCTATTTTCAAATTATTTGTACTTTTTTTTTATAATTTTTTACCATTAAAAACTAAATAAAACGATATAAAGTAAATATTTTATAAACAAAAGGACTAATATAATTTTTTTCTTCATCACTATCATCATATGAACATACTCTGTTTTACAATTCATTTTTTATTATATTTTAATTTTAATTGAATTGTTTTATCCTTTACTAAATGTTTTTTTATTATGTTATAAAAATATAAATAGGTAATTTTATAAAGATATAAATTGGTAATAACAGAGTTGCACATTGGAAACATGGGTTAAATATGTTTTTAGTCCCTAAACTATCAAGTGAATTTGTTTTTAGTTCCTCTTTTAAACTAAGTTACATTTTGATCCTTCTCTTCAAAGAAACCATAATTTTTGTTCTCCAAACCTAACGGCGTTAAAAAAAGACCAAAGTGGCTAACGGTGGAGTTGCACAATTTTTTTTTCTGACATTGAGTCAGTCTTTCTCAGCTTTTCTCCTTCCCTCTCCCTCGTCACCTTCCTTCCATCTTTCACTCCCTCCATCATCTTCACCAAATCCTCCATCATCTTCTCCAATTCCTCCAAACAAGAAATCCATCACCGCCACCACAATCACCATCTCTGCCTTTCTCAACCCAACATCCCTATTCTATTTACACATGAAAATCTAACATTTTTTATGCTATGATGATCTCTTCAATATTTCTGCTTTATTGGTCATTCTTATCAAATTGAAGAATAAACTGCCCCAAGTTTCCGTTAATGTTAGATACAAAAACATTTGCTTTACAATCACTTGCAGGGAAAGTGAATATTTACTTTTATACTGACTAATCACTTTTCAGTTTTTAGTCAGAACTTTGAAAATAAAAACTAGAAAAGATGCGTCTATCTTTTGTTTTCCCTTAATCCTAAGAGGACAATGTTTATCGAAACCAACAGGCCCATATATTTTTGCCAAAGAAATTATGACTAAGAGCTTATTTCGTGAGATGTTGAACATGAATATTACTTTTAAAATTAGTTTATTTCATGAATTTGGTGAAGCTTATTCTGAGATGATGGTAAAGTACACCTGTATTTGCAGGTCACTGGGTTGTTGTTAGATAACTTAACAAGTTGGGATGCATTGCGTGCTGCTTTACCTGTTGGTACAGTTAGCGGAGCACCGAAGGTAAATTTTAGAACCCTTGCTAATGTAGTTTTTGTCCATCATACGACAGGCACTCGCATTCAGTTATGATATTACGTGTGCTTAATAGATAGAGTTAATTGGGAGGTAGTTATAGCTGAACATTATGTAACTGATTGGATTGTTATAAAACAGGTAAAAGTAATGGAGTTGATTGATGAGTTGGAAGTGGCAAGACGAGGGCATATAGCGGGGGATTTGGAGGCATATCTTTTAATGGCGATATGGACATAGCCCTTGCACTGAGAACCATAGTTTTTCGTACTAATGCTCATTATGATACGATGTACTCGTACAAGGATCATATGAACAAACGCAGAGAATGGGTTGCCCACCTCCAGGCTGGGTCGGGAATCGTTGCTGCAGTGATCCAGCTGATGAGTAGAGAGAGCGCGAGAATAAAGCTGTAGCCCTTGCTTGTGCCATCGATCTTGCAGAATCTTCTTTTGTTAACAAACAATAGTTTCAGTGTGTTTATCATACATGTGGCGGAGGAGGCTGACAAGTTCATCAAGCACCCCTTCTTCCGGAAAATGCTGCACGTGCAAGACCGCAGCTACTTCGACCATCACCACATCACTAACCTCGTTAACAAAGATGCCTATGGCCATACATCCCGTCTTGAAACAAAAGCAATTTCACTCCTTTCATTTTGAGTCTAGGAACAAAATAAGGATGTTGTGTGGGGAGGTTGGGTTAAGAGAGGCAGAGATAGTGATTGCGGTGGCGGTGATGGATTTCTTTGTTTAGAGGATTTGGAGAAGATAATGGAGGATTTGGTGAAGATGATGGGTGGAGTGGAAGATGGAAGGAAGGAGATGAGGGAGAGGGAGGGAGGGAGAAAAGCTGAGAAAGACTGACTCAATATCAGAAAAAAAAAATCGTGCAACTTCACCGTGAGCCACCTCGGCCTTTCTTTAATGTCGTTGGGTTTGGAGGACAAAAATTATGGTTTCTTTAATAAGAAGGATCAAAATGTAGCTTAGTTTGAAAGAGACACTAAAAACAAATTCGCTTGATAATTTAGAGATTAAAAACATATTTGAAATGTTGATTCATTTAGAACTATTATCCTATCAAAACTTTTTACTTTTCCATTGGATTTTCTTAGAAATCATTCTCACTAAATTATTTGGATATATTGCAGCAATAATAAAAAAAGTGGGTGAACTCAATTCATTAATGACGAGAACTTAATATAACAACAATAAACTTATGGTACTCTTGGTCATCAGTCAAAGAGTCTAGGACTAGTATTTACTCCATCTTCCTATTTTAAAAAATGCAATCAATGTGCTCATTCATTCCTCCATGTAAATCAACCTACTTAATTAAACAAATAAATATCTTGAACATTCAAATTATTTTAATATTATTTAATAATATTATAAATTTTAGCATTAATAAAAATGTGAAAATTTTACATGATTAAAAATAATAATAAATTATTACAATAAAAATAATAATAATGATTATTATTGGTAGGTAATATAACAGCCGACCTCTAACTTACTTCAACATTATTACTAATTTTAATTTACAAGTTTCATTTCATATCTAAAAAACGCTCACTCTATATATGTATTTTTAATTTAAATTTAAATTTATAGTGAACCAAACTTATCCTAAAAGTCCCTTTTTGGCCTCTTTAAAATTTAAGAACTATAACTTTGAGAACCAAACTGACAACAACAAAAATTAGAAGGATTAAAATCTAAATTATAAATTTGTAAAGATATGTTAGTCTTAGATGTCAGTCTTATATCAGAAACTCATATTTGAAATATTTATATATTAACATATTATGTATATTTTAAAGTAAATAATAAGACATATACACATAGGTCATGTTTTACTAATTTTTTATTAATAATTTAAATAAATATGTTTTGTGACCTTTCTTTTTAAAGGCATTTTGATGCTGCACAACACACTTTCTTTTTCAATCATAATCATTATGTGAGTGAAGAAACAGAATGATGAGCTCTACCTTCTCTTAAATCTTCTAATATTCACATCACTTTTAAATCTCTTTTCTTTTCTCTTCCTTTTCATTCTATCAAATGCAGCTAGATAATTAGACTCCAACGTCATTCATTCTCAAAGTAATAATATTTTGTACCACATTTTCTTTTTCAAGTATTTCTTAATCAATTTTCATTAGAAAAAAAAGCTAAACAAAATCTATTGATTGTTAAGTTATATCTACATGAAGATCTTGAATATGTGAAATTACTTGACTAAATTATTCTCCAGAACTGACTAAGTAAAGATGTTGTTTTTCTTATACAGATTTTTACTTTTTATTCTTTGAAATGTTTCCCTCAAAGGAATGGAAATAGAAGGAAAGGGAACATGGTGGGTATCACATGCAAGAATAATAATAATAATACAAATGCAAAGTTGAAATAGCAATAGCAACAGAAGCAGCAGCATCTTCTGCATCTCCTTGTTGAGGTGGTTTTCAAAACAAAGGTTTCAGATTCATATCATCATCTCAAGACCAAGATCATAATATATATATATAACAGAAGAACAAGCCCAACATGTCCCCTTTTGATTCTGTTCAGACAACAGCAGAGAGCAGTCACAGCATGAGCACGAGCACTAGTCCAAGTGGTGGTGATGTGCTTCTGAAGTGGGGTCACAGAAAGAGATCAAGGCTCTCCAGGGCTGCCATTGAAGACTCATCATCTTCTGTTCACACCAACATCAGAAGAATCTCTCACTCTGTTCCTCCCAACTTCTCCATGCCGCCGCCGCCACCACCACTTGTTTCTTCTACTGCCTCCAGCGGCAGAGGTAGAAAGCACAGCCCTAGGTATCATCACTCTCATTCTCTATTTACATTCTTAAATAGGTTCAACATATTACCTTCTGTCATAATTAATCATGTCTTGTAAAACCACACATGCGTTTGTGTTTGTGCCTACTTATCTATCTATCTATCTTTCTTGGTATCACTGTTTTTTTGTTTTGATTCAATGGCATTTGAGTTTGGATCAAACTTGTCTGATCTCAACCTTGTTGAAAGTGCCAAAGTGGACTATTTCCCCCTCCCCATTTTTGTCATTCCAAAAATGACCTAATTCTTTGAAACTTTCTTGGATCCCTTATTGTCCCTTGGACTGTACTTTGTTTCCCTTTTATCTCTGACATTGAACATCCATGTTACCAACTGAGATTAGATATAACATTCATATCCAGGCAAAATTTCTGCTTTTTTTATGTCATTCCTTTTCTTATTAACACAACACCTTGCTTCTACTGTTTTCCCAAGAAGGTGACTTTCTTAAAACAGTGTTCAACTTCCACCTATTTGTTTTGGTTTCTGAATCTACATTACAGTGGATCTAAACTTTTGAAGAACTTGATTACTTCTGCTGCTTCAATTTCAAACTAGATAGTCAAGTTTCATGCTAAAAAAAGTTTTTTTTTTCTGTCTGGAGACAGGAATTTGGAAGATCCCTCTTTGGGTGGAAGTGAGTCACCTTCAAGAAACAGTCAGGGGAGTAACCCAGTTGTCTCTAGATCTGCAGCACCAAAACTTTCTTCTTCTGGCATGGAAAGAAGTAGCAGAAGGGTACCTTCTTCTGGATCAGTAAAGTTCCAAAAGCCAAGTGCATTTTCAACAACACAACAAGCCTCTGAGAGAATGAATAATAGTCAAGGAGATTCAGCCTCAGTGCAGTCTGAACAGGAAGCTGGTGTTGCCACTACTCCTGCTTCCTCATCCCTTGCTGCCAATGGAAACAAGGTCAGTGTTGAGGTGATTCAGTGGCCAAGGATATACATAGCTCTCTCAAGAAAGGAGAAAGAAGATGACTTTCTTGCTATGAAAGGGACAAAAATCCCTCAAAGACCAAAGAAGAGAGCAAAGAATGTTGACAGGATTCTGCAGGTATACCAAGAAACACTTGTAATTTGAAAAAACTGAAACAAAATTTAAGAAAAATCTATACATAATTGGTTTCTTTTTCCTCACTTCAGTTCTATGCTTGTCTAATTCATAGAGCAGAACAAATGAAAAATTGATTTCTTGTGATATGATAATTGGTTTACAGTGTTGTTTCCCTGGGATGTGGCTATCAGAACTGACAAAGAGCAGATATGAGGTTAGGGAGAAGAAATCCATAAAGAAGGTATCCAACAATTTTGTTTTAGTTTATGAAATTTCAACCATAAGAATGAAACTGTTGGTGTTTGATAAATCGAGAGACTAAATTTTAAAAATATGATCTTATGATGTTGGATATATCTTGGTTTATTGAGATTGGTGCATTATATGATCTATCATGTTGGATATGCAGCAAAAACGCAGAGGCTTGAAAGGAATGGAAAACTTGGACAGTGAGTCGGAATAGCAGCAGACAGTGATGATCAGATTGCAGAGTGAAAGCTCATGATTTTGTTTTTTTTTTCTCAATGACCATTTTTATTTTTGAATATGTAAATTAGTGACAACCATGGAAGGTAAATTTTGATTTAGTTTATGTAATAAATGCGACAATTACGTTATATTCTTTAATTTTGAGACTATTTTATTTTTTTATCAAATTAATATTAAGAACTGTTTGACACGAATTGTGTTTTAATATTATGTTGTATAATTTTTTTAAGACTTAATATTCGAGTATTTAATTTATCTCTCGATTGGGTTAAAAAAAATCTATATTTAGTATATTTTAAAAAATTGTTAATTTTTATTATTATTTTGATGGACTAAATTGATGGGATAGTATTTCAGTAAAAGACAAAAGATATGAAAAAATGTTGTGCTAAATATTGGAAAGGATTATTTTGTTGTATTGAGGAAGATATATGTTTGAATTCCAATATGATGTGACGTGGCATCTAGAAAACGAGTTAAAACTCTATCTGTCGGATTTCTACTCCACCCAAAAATTCAACACATTTAATATGTTCACGGGGAGTTGGTAGTGGAAGTTCAAAGGATAACAAGATGTTCAAAATGACCATAAAGATTTTCTTTTTTTGGTTTCGTTTAATTTTAATTTAATAGTATATTTTTAACTTTACTAAATTTAATTTATGAAAAAAATAACATCGTGAAAGAGTTTATTTAATAAAAAAAAATAAAGGTTATATAGTCTTTTTTGTATTACTATTGACAAAGGATTACTACAACGTCGTAGAAGTTTGTGGGAAGATGGATTTAAAGTGTAGAGGAATCGGTTTACAAAAAAATGTAAAAGTTAACCTAGTGCAGGGACCAAATTATTAACCTAAACTCTTTAATATTTGAAAACTCCATTAATTTGAATGGGGAGGTAAGATGTTTTTTCCTCCATCCCAATTTTTTTATGGTCATTTTCCATTCTAAAATTTCTGAATGTCAAAAATACATTCCAAAATATGTTTTCCAAACATGTTTTCAGCACAAACTTTCTAAATGGATATAGTATATTTTGGGATAAATTTTTCGAAATATTCCGACATGAAATGTGTTTTGAGAAAAAAAAAAGTTTTCTAAACATATGAAATGTTTTCTAAATTTTTTTCTTTTTTGAAATGAGTTCTTTTAACACTTTCTCTCTTCTTTTTTCTATGTAACAATTGATAACAATGACAACATTAGCATTGGTGGTGTGGCGCAATCCTAAAGGGTTTTTGAGTATTTTTCTTGTATTGTGAGGTGCATGAAGAAATTTGATGGGGGCATGAGGCAATTGTCAATTTCTGAGTGTGAAAAATATATTGTTAAAGTCCATTTCAAAATGAATAAAAAAATATTTTTTTTTATTAAAAATTAATCATATCTTAATGGAGGACATTACAGGTATTTTAAAAAAAATTGTAGATGTATGGTAAAACTGAAGTGCAGGTGAAACGCCCAAATTTATAAAGGCAAGGAAGAAACAATGGACACTGCTTCCTTCACCTCCATGTTTTCTTCCTCACCCCATAATTTTTAAAGTTCCAGCTGTACCCTTATTGGCAGAGGAAATGGATGGGTTTGAACGGATGAAAAGGATGGGGTTGAATGGAAGAAAACGATAGGGTCAAGGGTGTTGCTCCCTCCACCCCCACACATCTCTTCCTCCACCTTTCCTTTACTATTTTGCCCCTCAGTAAAATTTTATTTTTAAAATTGTTGTTTTTTAATTTTATTCATTTATAACATATTTCACTGATAACCTACGTAGTTTCTTGTATGAGTAAAATATTTTTCTACAAAGCTTGGTGATCGTGAAAAGAATTATCAAACAATCTTCTTCTTGTTCTCGGTGCAGTACGTGGTGCAGTGCGTTTATGGTGTAGTGTCCTTGTCGTGGTTCCTCTCCAGGTACGTAGTCATAATCCTTCCAATAATCCTAAACCCTAAATCCTTCCCATACTTCCAATAATCCTTTTAATATCCAAGCCTATAATCCTTGCATGAGCCGCAAAACGTAGTAAAATAAAAACGAAACGTAAAAGGAACACTGCCTATGGACGGATGACATCCTTCAACGGATGTCAACATCCGTTTAAGGCAAAACGGATGTCGACATCCGTTTTAAACGGATGTCGACATCCGTTTTGCCTTAAACGGATGTTGACATCCGTTGAAGGATGTCATCCGTCCATAGGCAGTGTTCCTTTTACGTTTCGTTTTTATTTTATTTGTTTATTTTATTTACAGTAATTTATATTTAAATTTATAATTTTAAATGTTATATATGGTTAGTTTTTAAACGTAATAATTTTGTTAAAATATGAATTTGTTAAAATATGAATTTGTTATAGGTGGAGAAGAAGCTTAACGGAAGAGAGAAAGGTAAACGAAAATGGAAGAGAGGAAGAGGTGCAGAGGGAAGTAAATCAGAAGTTTTAAATAAATTAAAATATTAAAATAATAAAAATAAAAAATTTTAACTTTTGAGGATATAATTGTCATTTTAGAAGGATATAATTGGCATTTTAGAAAATTGGGGAGGTGGAGGAAGAGACGTGTGGGGGTGGAGGGAGTAACACCCTAGGGTCAAATGGAGGAAATTGATGGGTTTAATGGAAGAAAAGAGGGTCGGGATCCATTTATGCTTGCAGCATGGACTTTAAAAAATATCATGAGAGTTGCTTCTTCCACCACCACACATTACTCCCTCCATCTCTCCATTCCCTTTTTGTCCTCAATAATATTTCATTTTTATTTTTTATTTTTTTACTCAACAATCAATCCTTTCGTTAATGGTTCCACCACTGTATCAATGCACCTCCACAACAGTCCACTGATTCCGTTGAATGAAATTCCTTTGGATCTTTTTCTCCCTTTAATTTTTGTTTGCTGAAATTGTGGTGGTGTAGCATGGGGATATTGTGGTGTGTTTGGTTGGAGATAGCATTGATTCGTTGCGGTGCAAAAATGTTCTCTAGTGATTAGAGGCAGTAGCAAAAAAGTTTTGGAGTGGTGCAAGAAAAAGAAGGTGCAAGGGTGGGAGTGCTTCGTCTGGTCGTTGAAGGCGGTCCGCGTTCTTCACAAGTTTTCTGAATATATAAGCCTATCACCGTAACGAATGTGGGTATTCGTTGGAGTCTTAAACGAATGTCAACATTTGTAGACGGATATCGACATTCGTTCAAGGCCAAATGGATATGCTACATCCGTTGAGGCCTGATCGGTTATCTTCTTCCTCTCCACACACAAAAAACGCACAGCGACCAAACATAGAAAATGCACAGGAACCAAACATACATCACACAAGATATTCCAATACATTAAAATTAAAATGAAATATCTATCATGACCAACCTCTCTCGTGGACCCAAAAAATGTACACAGTAGACGCACACACAAAACACCATCATCACATAACCAAGAGACCAAAACGAAGAAGAAAGAACAAATGAAATGGAAATGCTATGGAGAAAAAGGGTTGGGAAGAAACGGATCTGGAGGAGAAAAGGAGTTTGGAACGGATCTGGAGAAGGAGAAAAGTTTGAAAGTGAGAGTTTGGGGAGGTGGGGTTGCGCCACTTTGAGTGAAAATAAGGTAGGCATTTAGGATTTTGATAAAGAGATAAAAAAGTAAAATATTAAAGTAAAATGGATAGTTTTGTAATTAAATTTTTTTTGGAAAGGTATAGGGAGTTGTTGGGATGGTGGAAGGAGCAACTCTCATTGTAATGTATTTTTTCTAAAATACATTTTGAATTTATTTTTAATTTAAAAGTATATTTCAAATTATACAATTTAGAATATATTAATTTTTTAAATTTATTTTAAATTAAGCAATGTAGAATATATTTCTGCATTTGGAAATTTGGAATATTGTTATTTTTCTAAAGGATTAAATATATTTTTAATTATTAAAATTTAGCGTAAAATTGTAATTTGTCTCTATTTAAAATTTTAATATATTTTGGTTTCTACACTTTAAAAAATAAATGGATCTATTATTTTTTTGGATTAAAAAAATTATATCTATTCGTTTTAAAAGTTTGGAGACCAAAATATATTAAAATCTCATACATAATGAATTTTAATTTCACATCAAAATTAAGGAACTAAAAACATATGTAATCCTAAATTGTTTTTATTAAGGGTAAAATGGTATTTACCTTATTTCTCCTTTTTATTTTTTTAATTTTACATAAAGTTTGTGTTATTTAGAAGTCACATTTTAATATCATTATAAGTCTCCTTGGGCACTTTCTTTACTGACGTCATTTTTCTCACATTGACCACATGTGTATATTCTATATGATGACTTTTCCATTTTCTTCTCTCACCAATTCATCGTTTTCACATGATTCTACGTTTATTAACATTTTTACCCTTGAAACAACTTTATCTATAGATAGTAATACGATCCTATCTAGAAAAAATTTATAATTGTTTTTGAATTTGGATTCCTTCTGTAAAATAGATAAGATTAATAAGAGAATACCAAACATATAAAATAGGAATGCAGAATAATAAAAAGATGAATAGATGTCATAATTTAACAAATTCATTAGTCAAGGAATATTCGCCACAAAAATTTCAATCTTTGATTAAAAAAAAAAATGATGTTTTATAATAAGAACCAAGAGAATCTTCTCTTAAATGAAATTAATTTCATAAATTGACCAACCATAGGTGTCTTGTATTTGTCTTTGAGAAATATATAAATAAACTTAAATGTTACAATCATGCAACAGAATGTTCCGGTGTGAACAAAAACTAAGAGGCTTTAATTGATTTGCTTAATAAAATTATGCCTTTTAAAAAATTTTGCTTTTTATAAACTAATTTTAAAACAAAAATTGATTCTTTTTAAATATAACAATAAAGATAAGGAATGTAGGGAAAGAGAAATTTACATTAGTTTTATATTGATTCAAATCAAAAGACTCTACATTCCATTGTTAATCTCTCGAAAGAGGGATTAATCAATCACTAACAAATAACTACAACTTACAATCAGAAAATAAAGATTAAGATAGAAAGCACCTTTCTTGAAGACACAAGAGATGAATAACACTTCTTTTATTTAATATACAAAGGATGAATAACATCCCTTTGACACAAAAAGGATGAACAACACCTCCTTTGACAGACAAAGGATGAACAACTTTCTTAACAACAAAAACACTCAATTACTTAAGATACACTTGGTGAAAGTTTTTGCTCTATCCACACTAAGTTTTTCCAAAGTCCTTTTTCACAAGAGTTTTTCTAATAATCAGAGCTCTAAGTGAAAAGTTAGTTGAAATATAAGGGACTCGTCATCCAACAACATACTTGTCACCAAGCAACTACTCGTTCAATCAGGAAATTTTCCAATCTACAAAACCATAATTAGATGTTCACCAACAAACTTCAAAACTTTAAAAGAAAATTACAATGACTCAAGTATTCTAGAAGTGAACTATAAGCTATAATCATAATTTTTGAGTTTTTAACTTCTTGTATCATCATGAACATTGAAGAGATTTGTTTGTCTTATCTATTACTTATTGATTTTGTTATAAATCCTTTGAATCATCTGTTATATCTCTTTCTATTTTTATTGTGTTGATTTTGGGATAGTCTTATGTCATGTAACCATCATCAACACCAAAGAGTGTAAAAACAAAATTAACTTTTGGGATGTTCAATTTCAAAAGAGATGATAAGCATTAAAGATAGACTTTTTAATTTTTACAAAACTTATAATCCCATCTTGTGATGGTGAACATTTTATATCTCTCACTTGTAGCAATAGGTTTGCCGGGATAATCAAGAAAACATTTGAAGTGGGAATAACAAATTCAGATGACTCGTTAACACGGAATAAGCTTAAGATGCTGATTTCATGGTCTTTTCTGCTCAAATCAACTACGGTAAATAGTTCTGAAAACAGTGACAGATTCCCTAGAGATTGAGGAACTTACGGGTATGCACGATCTTATTCAAAACCCTTTATACGTTAAAATAGTTTATCCAGATCACCTCATTCACATCTTTAAACTTGTATCAACAAATCATAGATACTTTACAGTGAAAGGAAAATTTGATGAATGCCTCAAAAAGAAAGATATTTTGATGCGTGTCCCCAAATACAGATATATAGTACAGCGCATTAAGATGATAAACAATTATACATTTTAATAACTAATTTGTTTGGTCGTTTCTCTTGTATTTGTATCCTATTCTTTTCCATGAATAAATTACAAGCTCCTGGAGCAATGTGCAGAAATAGACCAGCAAGCCCTTGAATACTGAGCGTGAAGGGTTCAGAAGGAGAATCAATCTTCGAGTTGTAAGCATCTGGAACATTCTGCAAACATGCAAAATTGATTCCTTGGTTGGCGATTGTATAGTCCAATAGAGGGCAGAAGCCAAACATCTTCCTCACCAAAGTTCTCCTTTACGAAACTGAGTTGGTACTTGAATCTTTAAGACCCTATAAGCCAGTAAAAAATTTCAGACATAAGTTTAATTATAAAACACAAATAAAAGAAAATTTAGTTAAAAACCATCACAAAAATGTACATAACTAACCAGCCGTTTGAACGATCTATTGAATGAAGTTTTCTTTGAATTCTCAACGTCTGGTTTGGCACGATCAAGAGCCTACAAAACAAGTGCAGTGAAACTCGACACATCATTAAAGGGAAAATGACCACCAACACATATGCCAATGCAGCAGAAGTTCACTTCAACTGTACAAATTTTTCAATGGATAAAATATAGCGTGTGGTATTTTAGTTGGGCCCTAGGATGCCAGTTATATCTTCCAAATTAAGTGCGTTCCTTTGCAACAACCAGAAGCCGGTGTTAGAACAAAATATGAAAAGACAGGGAACATTCCCTGATCATAAAAAGCTTTTCAATGAAGCATATACCTAAACCATTACGTAATATCCAGTATCAAACATATTTTACTGCAATGTCAAACAAAACTGAAGCACTAAAAGATTTTTAGTAATCACAAAGTTAACTTCAATAAGTAAATAAAATGTAAGGGTACCTGAATCAAGGACTCCACACGACGCCGCATACGTGTATGCATAAATCCTTCCGAGCACTGTCACAAATATGCATAACGTAGATCAGGATGCAACATCATTTATGCAGGTTTTGTTAAAAAAAAAAAAGATTACTGGCCAGACAAGTAAGCTTAAGCTTCTCTAACTCTTCCACAATACCCCACTTACAATGGAAGTGATCGAATCTATATTAAACCATATAATCTCTCCATAACTTTCCACCAATGTCCCTCTCTGTTTCTAAATAAAAATTATACTTTAAACAAGTTAAATTAAATGCAAAAGTATTTTTATAGAACAAGAAAATATTTTTTTGGTTTTATTTAAGATCCAATAAAATCCTTCACAGCTAAATATTTCAGAGTAAAATATTTGTTTATCATTTCAAACTATTATTCCTTAAGAGACAAAGATGATAGTTTAAATCCCAAGCTAAATAATGCATAACAATAATAGTTCAGGCAAGAGATGGCAACAACTTCATGATAACAAATTAAGATCAGCAAGTACATTGTCATAACAATACTGAATAATATCTATGCAACTGAAATATTTGGTTTGAAGAAACCCACACCTTAACATGATAGCTAACGTAGGCATGAAAAGTTGACAGATTCCATACTGTACGATCCAATTTATGACCTTCAACATGACGGGGGAAAATAACTGCAGAGTCGACCATATTGCAGTGACATTAGCAAGAGAAAAAAAATCACACACATATACGTTGGGAACCTGACACTAACCAAATGTCACAAATCCTGCATTTGCAGATAATGCATCAGAAGGAACTCCTTTTATTTCCAGTGGAGGAGTAAGAGACCACGAACAAGGAGGGGTATTATGAAGTCCTGCTGTACGCCTGGCTTCCACAAATTCCTAAATTACGAACAAATCTTGAAAATTGAAACCATCAAATCATCCAAGAGTAGCAAAGCACAACACAAGAATGGTTTGCAAAATGCAACAAATTGAGACTTGTATCTCTCTCCCTGCTCTCACTAATCCCTATGACCTTAGATGTGTGATAGCGAAGAAACCATACCTGCAGGAATGAAGTTGCCAGAACAATGTCTATTGAATCGTTGAATCTCATAGGATACACCACAGTCACCTTGTCAGCCTGAAAAAAAAAACGTTTCATCAACTGATTTTTCCATTTTCAAATTAAAAGATTTATTTTTTTTATTTTATCATTTTATTTATTCCCATAGCATATTTGCACAAAACACAAAAAAAAAACACTATTATTTCCTATTTTAACCTTTTAATGGTCATAATTTGATGGCAATTCAATGAAATTTGTAACTTCTAAACTTTGTTTTACCCCATTTGTAATTAATTGAGTTTAATTCAGGGATGTAGTTATTATTATTTTGATCCCTTTTAATTTTTAATTCAGATAGAAGCCAAGCCAAGTAGGTATTAATTCAAGAATATGTGCAACTGTAAATTCGTTGAGCAAATCATAATTCACCATTTGAATTCATTGCAGAGAGATCCTGAAACTTGAAGTAAAAGTGAGGTGGAGAAGATTGTTTCCTTTGGAGCATAAACCTCTAAGTGAATCCCATTTCACTCAGCAAATCTTGTGGAGGAAAATTTTCGGCAAATGAACTTTTGAAGATTCACTCAGTAATTTACAATCCTCTTATTAATGAAATTATAAAACTTGTCAAGTCCCCCTATATTGTAACAGTAACACACAAATAGCATTCATGGGCATGGAAGCCAAGCACTGAGAGATACAAAGAGGCAGAAGAAGACTCTTTAGAGGTTGGGACGCACCCATTGGAGACTCTTTTATTCTCCCTTCTATGATTTGTAATCTTGATTGGTTACTCACCATGAATAACTAATCTACTTTTTGTTGCAATTAAATTTAATAAATCCAAACTCTAATGTATTTATACACATACACACAAGATTTTCTCCACTCATCTTTGTTAGTGATTTATTTAATACTCTTAATGCTTGTTATGTTTGAAAAATCATAACTTGATTCTAGATTTCAAGATTCATAGGAAAAATGATATTTTGTAATGCTTTAAATGGGTCACCTAATGAACCAGATTGCTAGATATAGAGTTTGGTCATTGGTTGCTTATTTTGCAATTCCTAAAGTTGGTTCTTAGGATGATTCAAGAGTGTTAAACTCTAGGTGAGAGAAAAACATGAAGTTGACCTTTCTAAGACAGCATTTATATTGAGAAAAAGGAATTAATACAATAAATAGAGAAAATTTAATATGTTTGAATAACAAAGATATGGGAATAATTAAAAATGTTCCTGATATAACATTTATAATCTAGATATTCTTTTAAATCATAGAAGTTGGATGTGCCTAGCTTGGTACAAATATAATTGATCTTCGGTCCTCTTAGAGACTTGACAAATATGTCAAGTCAGTTTATTATTACTGTTGACAAAGCTAGTGGTGACGTTTCCAAACTCGAATCTTTCTCTTATGAAATGACAATCAAATTCAATATGTTTGCTCCTCTCATGAAAAGCAAGATAGTAGACAATATGTAATGTTGTTTTGTTGTGAAATACAAGGTGCATTTGGGTACTTTCATCAAATTTAAGCTCTTCGAGGAGTTGTTTAACCCATATGAGCTCACAAGTGACTAATGCTATTGCCCTATATTATGCTTTTGCACTTGATCTTACCACAGTACTCTATTTCTTACTTTTCCATGATATTAAATTTACTCCAACAAGAACACCATACCTTGAAGCGGAATGTCTATCACTTGGTGACCCTGTCTAGTATGCATCAAAATATCCATCAATTCAGTATTTCCCTTATTTCCATAAATAAGGCCTTTTCCAGGAGCCTTCTTAGGATTTGTATGGTTGCATCCTAATAGTCTTGACAAGTAGAGCTTAAATATTGATTTACTACAACCACTACAAAAGTGATCTCAAAGCAAGTGATAGTGAGGTAATTTAGATTACTAACTAACCGTATGTATTACCAAGGATCAAAATATAGTCGTCCTTGGTTAGGAATGAGTTTGACACTTGGATCATAGGTGTGTCCATAAGCTTAGTATTTATCACCATGTTTTTCCTATAATGTCAAGAGCATACTTTCTTTGAGATATGACCAAACCATTCTATGACCAAACCATGATCTTTTGATTGAAACTTTTGACCATGATATTGTTTTAGTTGTACAATACCCTTCTTATGAAAGGTCAAGCCGATACAATAGGCATTGCAATCCGAAGAATTTTACTCGGAGAAATAGAGGGAACATGTATCACACGTGTAAAATCAGAGAAAATACCACATCAATATTCTACCATAATAGGTATTGAAGAATTAGTACATGAAATTTTCATGAATTTGAAAGAAATTGTATAGAAAAGTAATATGTATGGAACACAGGATGCATTGATTTCTTTCAAAGGTCCTGATATATAACCACTCAAGACATCATTTTATCACCCTCAGTGGAAATTGTTGAAAATAGACAACATATAACCAATGTCCATAACCTGTTAATTTGTGTATTGAATTAAAAATTGAGAGAAATCGTGGGTATCGGATAAAAACACTAAAAAACTTTCAAGACGGAAGTTATGATATAGATGCTAGATTCATGCCTGTTCGAAATGTAAATTATAGTATTCATTCTTATGTCAATGGGAATGAAAAACAAGAAATACTTTTTCTCGAGATATGGACAAACGGAAGTTTACACTACCTGTGATAACAATATCAACCACATACACAGTGAGACAAATACATGCATGGGGAAAATGACAATAAAACATACACAAAAACACGTGGAGAGATATGAAAGAGGGGATGTTTGGAAATAGAATGGAGTAGGGAACTCTATTTTCAAGTGAAGAAGAATGTATTATGGTACCGAGAAAATAGGTAGTCAAGATAGCATCAAACTAATAATGAACAGGAATATTTGCACCAAGCAATAAGATGCTAGCCGTGTCAACTAGGTGTATGAGGACAAGTAGACTGATGCAAAATTTCATGTTATCTAAGAGTTTAGATAAATTAAAGGAAAAATATTATTTAGCACTATGGTTTTTGTAAGATTTTGATTACCTTTCCAAACTGATTTCAAATTTCATAACGATCTTTCACTAGGTAAATCCAAGTTGTTGACAAACTGGGAGTAGTAGATGATTAGGCTACGCTATTGTTGGATTTCAACCTTAAATATTCATGGTATTCTTCATTAGAGAATTTTGGTTCAGAACCTTTAGATTTAGAAATATTGGTTGTCTTGTAAGGAAAGCCATGTCAAGAGTACCAATTCTCTTGGATGTGGCCCATTTGTTTACAATATATGCATAAAGAATATCCTTTATCACCATGCCTCCTCTAGTGCCGCCATTTCCTTTTCCACGAGCAGAAATCATGACAAAATACTTAGTAAATTCTTGAATATTCATATTCTTAAGAGTTGGAACACGCATGAGTCATGTTATCGAGTTTTCCATAGAAGGAACTTCTTGATAAGTTAAAATTTTATTTGTCAATTTTTTTATCCCATCTAATGAGTCAACTTCCAAGAACATCTTCAGTTCCTCAACCATCGATTGAACTTCACCAATAAAAGACATTATGTCATTATTAGACTACTTAAGAGAGGCCAATTTATTAGCCGAATCATACAGGCTTTGGAAATCATTTGCAAAAATATTACGGGTCTTTTTCCAAAAGGAATTACATGTTTTGAATGACCTTAGTGCCCAAAATGTTGGCCTCTACTAATTGCCAAAGTAGAGCACAAAGCTGAAATAAGTTTTCTTCCACGGTTGAATTTGATTTGGAGGTACCAAACTCCCATCTTCTAAATGATCATGGAAACCTTGGCCAACTCAACTAAAGAATACCAAGATAGATAGTTTTTTCCATTTAAATTTCAAAAGTCATGCAAGGAATTTTGGAAAAAGAGGAGATAGTCCCTGAAAACATGTTGAACAAGGTAAAGGCAAGGACACAATCCATAAATGCAACAAAGAAGAACAAAGGCAACCTAGGCTTTCAAGAGAGAGAAACCTAGGGTTTAAAGGAGAGAAATCGTGATCAACACTAGAAGCCTCACCAAATGGTCCTGGAACTAAGAACAAAAGGGAAAAAAGGGCTCACAGTGCTCCAGCAAGTCAAACAGTGTGGGTCTGAAAAGATTCTGACCACTAGAAGGCAACACATGAGACACGTGTGTCTAGGGCAGCAGCAATAATGGACAGCACGTGATGCCACATTGGACGGGATTCAGATGCTAAACCCTTGGGGCTTGGTTACACATCGGACCTATCATATGAAACGTTGGCGGCAGAAGACTATTTATGCCAATGGAAGCCGCATCGAGTGACCAGATGACAATTCCTTTGTCGGACTGAGATAGGCAAAGTGAGATCAACTCACTCTGATACTAACTTGAGAAAAATATAAAGGAATTAGAATGAATTTGAGAGGGAGTAAATTTCCCTCTCGTAGGATCTCATATTTATAATAAATTTGTATACATCGTATACAATGCATAAGAGGGAAGAATAGAGAATTTGAAAAGATATAACTAGCAATTAGGTACACCACAAAGCACGCAACAACTTTACCACAATTATATCTAAGACTATTTATTTTAACAGTTTTGATACCATCTTAAAAATTAGGTTCATGTTTAACTTAAATCAATAAATCTGGCTTGTGAGGTGAGTGTTATCCCCCACTTATATACATTATTCTGACCTTGTTTCCAGTTAATGTGAGGCTTGGGTTTTTCCAAATAAGATTTTATCCTTTTTAGGATCTGATATGATTTTTCTTTCCTTTATTAGGATCGTAATTGGTGTAAATATTTCAATATTTAAACCTGCCGTTTACCAAATGTAATACAAGGAATGAAATCACTTGTTTCCCTAGTCTTTCAAATCAAATGTGAATTGCCTTCAAAGTTCAAGTTTATTAAATGTGTTTTTTAATTTTCATAGAGAAGCACATTAAATTCGATTATAGGACCTGAGAATTTGTTCACCACAAGTTGCCTTCATAAGATGATATTTAGTTCTTTGCTCCAAAACCAAAGGAAATTCTCACAATTAGAGGAAACTCATCACTCAAATTCAACTTGAGTTTAAGATTTAGAAGATGATGATTGAAGATTCCTATCTAGGAACCTATATTTTCCTTTTATTGATGTTAGCTTGTATCTTTGTTGAAGACACAGATGACATTTTATTGTTAATTATTGTTTATCATTTTTGGAGAATTTATATGTATATACTAAATTACATTAAAAATAAAAATTCCATAACAGTAGTTCTCCCACATCAGCACTTTTCAAGTCTCAGTATATACTGATATCCGGTATTGAAAGCAGTGCTTTCAGTAACAACCTCACTTTTTCCTTAGTATGTATTTTTTTCCTTCTAAGCACACATAGCATGCATATAGGCTTGGCAAGAATATTGAGGAAACAACATTTATTCCTAAAAGAAGTTAATCCTAAATATAGCATGGTTATGGAACTAGTTCTTAATGTAGGAAGAAAAGTGAAAATGAAATATTCCAAGAACCAACAAGGGCTTTAGTAACAGAAAGTTGCCGCAATTATCACACCTGAGGAAAAAGAAAGAAAGACTCATTAGGCCGATGAACAAGGGCAACCAGTGGATCCAGGTCTGGTGCAACAGTCCTTGCAGCAAGATGTTCTAAAACTACTCTCAGTGGTGCACCAAGGACGACCTCTCTTATTGATGCAACTTTTACCATAAAAGCATGTTTTTGATCTGCACAAGTTCAACAATGTTGTAAGAGAACATCAACAACCAAATAATTTAATCAAAATTGCTTTTTCTCTTCATTAAACCAGAATTATCTTTGTTAATATAACAGGAAAATTTGCATAAGCTGACCAATTTCAATAAGTGATGATTAACGAATTCTGAACAATCACCATACATTTTGGGGAGAAAAGCACTCATGTAGCCTTGGAAACTACAACATTAGCATTATTATAATTACTTCTAATAAGTACCAAAGCCCAAATTGATAAAAATATGATTTCGTTAGATTATATAAGGAAATATGATGTGACTTGATTACATCAATAAAGGGATATCTTAGAAAATATTTCTCATAAGTAATTATTGATTTATTCCTTATTACTATACCTCTTCTTTGTCATAAATAAGAATACTCAAGAGTGTACATTACACAACAAATTCATCATATCCTATACTCTTGTTTCTATCTCTCTCAATTAATGTTATCGATACCAAATAATAGAAAATATCAGCAACCCCAAAAATCCTCTATGAAAAGAATATCAGAAGCCATGATGGGTTATAGCGAAAGCATAGCGGAAAAAAAAAGTACAATATATAAATATAGATTAATAAGTAAATGTAGAAATATAATTCCAATGCTAAAACAATAAAAGACAATCATATAATTAATAATAATATAATGTCTAGAAATTTAAATAACAATAAAATCAAATCAAAATACCACCAAATTTAAGTTCCAAACTTAAAATAATATCAAAATATAAGATAAATGTTCTAAATTTCTAATTATATGGTGGATGTTCTTGAATTGCCTCATTTGATTGGCATTAGGGTTGTGGGAAAAAATGATTAAATGCTTAAGATATTGAGAGAATATTCTTGAGTAGAAAAAGAAAAAAAGAAGTTAGGGAGGGAGATAGCACTAAATGAAGAGGAAAATGAAAGAAAAAAAAAATAATAGAGGACTTGTAGTGGAACTAGAGGTGGCTGCAGTAGAAAGACGCCGTGGCAATGGTGGCAGGACATCAACAACGTTGTATAGGAAGATACAAACCTCATCTTACAAGTTAATTTTGAGGTTAAGTTAGATTAAAAGTATACTTAGTCTTATAGTGTTGATTAAGAGGAAACATTTGCTCTATTGACAAAGATGAATACTATTAGAATCATTATTTCATTGGCCGCTTATTTTGATAGGGAATCACAACAACTTGATATGAAAAATGATTTCTTGGGACATTTAAGGAAGAAGTATATATGAAACTTCCTGGTCTATTGAAGAAGGAAATAAAGTGTGCATCTTGAAGAAAGCCTTTTAAGGAGGACTCAAGCAGCTTGGTTTGGTAAACTCCCTCAATTTATGATCTCCACGGGATATCAATAGAATCAAGGTGAGCATACCCTATTCATCAACCATTTCCTAGAAGGTAAATTTACACTACTTTTGGTTTATGTTGATGAGATTATTGTTACAGGAACATGAGAAACAAGTCTTGAAAGAAAAACTTGTTTCTGAGCTTGAAATTAAGGATCTAGGAAAAATGAAGTACTTCCTTGGGATAGAAGTAGGTTACTCAAAGAAAGGCAGGCATCTTCATCTGCCAAAAAAAGTATTTTTTTTATCTTCTCAAAGAAACAAGATTGATTGCAAGGCCACTAGAGCTCCTATAGAACAAAACCATAGAATTGGGAGTGATGAAGGCAATTCTAATGTGAACAAAGGCCCATATCAAAGACTTGTCGGGAAGCTCATTTACTTGCTCACATCAGACCTAATATAGCCTATATTGTGGATGTAGCTAGTCAATTCATGCATGATCTAAGGGAGAGACATTTACAAGTTAGGAAAAGAATCCTTCAATATCTGAAGTCATGTCCACCATGGGGACTATTGTTCAAGAGGAATAGAAAATTGAAAATGGAAGTGTATACTAATTACAGAAGGTCTTTCCACCGAGTGATTTCATGATCTTACATGCAAGCTAGGAATTATAGATATCCATTTACCAACTTGAGGGAGAGTGTAGTTAGTAGGACAGTAAGTGTACTACTAGAAGTTGTTAGATAATGTTAGAAGATTCTAGAGATCTCTTTGTCATCATTACTTTAGGGTTAGAGATCTCCATATATAGAGGTTGATATATTGTTTCAAATCAATCAATTGAATAACAATATCATTTCCTTCAGATTAATCCTTTCATGTGATTCATTTTCCTCAATATAAAAAAAAAAAAAAAAAAAAAAAAAAAAAACATCAATACTATCTCAAAAACACATAGTTTCAGTTCAATGTCTCTCCCTTTGTTGTAGTTAACAAGATGAACCAAAACAAGAAACATAAATATTTAGAATATAGACCCAAAGCATATATGAAACATGACAATATCCCATATGAACTAAATAACCATATTCACTCAGACAACTGCCCACATCCAACTTTTAAATTAAAACAAATAAGTGGTTCAATTATACACTAATTAATATATACAAATACACACACACACAAATATATAATTAAGGTAGGTAAATTTCTGAAGCTAAAAGAGTCAAAATAACATACTAGACCAATGAAAATTTGACACTTGTAATGCATAGAAAAACAGTAGCTTTACTAATTCAGCTTATGAGGAAAGACTCCTCCTAGAAAGGAGGATAGAAAGTTGAGGTGACAGTTTTATACAAAAACTCTTCATACCTTGATTTGCTGGAAGCTTTGACAGATTTATTATTAATGTGAGGTTAAAGCCATCCCTTGGAGGATCAAGAATTTGCACAAGATTACCATATGCAGCTTTTATTGCTTCAAAGGCTCCAAAAGGAAGCCCACGGACAAAAATAGTTTCTGAAGAAGGAGTAGGCAGTGAAACCGATAGCAGCAAAAGATGAGGATTCTTCATTGACACCTACAACCACAGTTGCTTGGTTAATGTGCAACCTAAAACTGTCAAAACTACTTAAATTTAATAAAAACTGTCTAGGGCTAAATTTAACCATACATGTTAAAGAATCAAAAGTGATAATCGATATATTTTCCTGACAATTGTCTCCATAAAAAATGTTACCTGAATATGATATCGAACATCATCAAACTCGACCCAGTGGTGATCCAGTTCAACTCCTTTTTCAAGACTGAAAAAAGTAATCAACATTAAAACTGTGTATATAGTTAAAGTTGAAGTTCACATTTCACAATAATTTGTTAATTGCGAATTAGCATGAAGAAGGGAAACAATAGACCTAGCTGCAAGAAATGCAGTTCAATTGTGGTCTCTTTAGCTGAAAGTGTATATTATATTACCACAAATTGTATAATTAGATGAAACGAAGTCAACAATTACACACTCCACATAAATGTAACAATAGAAAATGTTAAAAAGCTTTGCCAATTACCATCTAGTTTTTTTACATTGAAGAAGGGAAGTAGCTACACTTCATTACATGGAATTTTCTGAACCAGAGTCCCTATTGGATCTCCTTGACTCCAAGCCTATATGCTAGAAGGAAGAATCAAATTTGCAGCAACAAAGTGCCCAGACCACAGTAATCATGTGTGTTTTGACTAAGTCAATTTTTGCAGTGAAAAAGAATCAAGTTTTCATTTAGTGGAATTAATTTTGCGAAAAGTGACATCATTTCATTGTTTGAAGAGTAAAATTGATTCTAGGCATAAAAAGTGATTCCACTTTACCATACAGACAATCAATTCTTACTAGAACCATTTTTGACATATCATTCCCAAATTCAGTTTTTTTAAAACTAAATTTTCAATCTTTCCCACCTTCTGTGCTGAAATTCCAACACAATTTAAATCTGTTATTTCATATTTTACAAAGAAATAACAATAAAGGATTTCATTCTCCATTCTCCACTTTCTTGTCTTAGCAAGGTAGTCTCACTAGTCTTTACGTATTTGTATCCATTAACAATATGAGATTGCTAAAAGGAAAATCAATGAATACGGTGAGTCCAGCATGCCTCCCACCAAGAGAAAATATTTTAAACTCATCGGTTTATCTCATTCAGAAATCAATGGTTGTGATTTTCTTTTATTTTCCTATACTCCTTTTTCTCCCCTATTTCCTGTTACCCCTTTTTAATCTTCTCTTTCTTCCCCACTTCTTCTCCTCTTTCCCCACAGCCCCTTTCCCTCTTCTTCTCAACCAAAACAGCATGCCAATGGCACCCACAACCTCTACAATGTCACTTTCCACCACTGTCACAGCCTCATGGTGGATGTGGACAATGAGTGACATTCCAACACTCACAACAACATACCAAACCCACTGTTCCCTTGTGTTTGCTCTAATACCCAGGTTTTGCCCCATGATGGCAAACCTTCCAAAGGTGTCAATCTCAATGCATTTATCGATGGTTTTGAATTGTTAGAGTTGGAGATACAACAAGCTCACATCCACAAAGCTTGCACTTTAATTGTGCAAGTTGGTTTCTGTCAGGACCTTTTATCAAGACAAATGTGCAAAATAATGGTACAGTAATGGAAGCTTATGCTGCTAATGAAGCTTATTGTGGCATGAAAGGTCAAGCATCAGATGGGACTTTAGAAGAAATGAAGAACAAGAGAAACAATAGAAAAAAGAAAGAGATATAATGGGAATGACAGGGACAAAAAGAAAAAAGTAAAATAAATAAATGAAAATATCATTGTTGGCGTGAGGGAGTGTGTTGGAAGCCCCACATCAACTAGAGATAAGAATAATTTAGAGTATATAAGTGGATGCAAACCTCACCTTACAAACCGGTTTTGTGGGATTGAGTTAAACTTAAAAGTTCACCTCTTAACATGGTATCAGATCTAGGTGAGAGTTTATCCTAGCGATATTTGTTGTTTGTTGGACATATTGTTCAACCCGCTACCAGGCTGCTATCGGACCACCCATTAATGTCTAGTCCCACGCTCGAGATGTATATACCTTGGCGTGAGGATGGTTGTGTTAGAAGTCCTAGATCGATTAGAGATAAAGTCAATTTATAGTATATAAATGGGTGCAACCCTCACCTTACAAGCCGATTTTGTGGGTTGAGTTAGGTTTAAAGTCTACTTCTTAACATGATATCAGAGTCAGGTTAGAGCCTATTGTAGCGATATTTGTTGTTTGTTGGACATATTGTTCCACCCTTATTGTGCCGCTATTGGACCACCCATTAATGTTTAGTCTCATGCTCGAGATGTATATACCTCGGCATGAGGGGTGTGTTAGAAGTCCCACATCAACTATAGATAAGGCCAATTTATAGAATATAAGTGGGTGCAACCCTCAGCTTACAAGCCGGTTTTGTGGGGTTGAGTTAGGCTTAAAGTTCACACCTTAACCATCACAACCACTAACCTCTAAATGAGATGACAGGATAGGTATTAAACACTTATGGTGGGAGACATGTTATACTCCCATCGTAGCCTTCATCAAAAGAAAAATAGATATAACATAAAAACACCAAAGCTCTTTTGTGCCATATGAAATTTCCAAAGAAATTTTTTGGGTGGTTGACATTGTTGTGATGCGTCATCGAATTAATCATTAGTACTATATTTATTGAAAAGGAAAAAAAAAATCTCACTAAGCTTCGTTTCCCTCTCATCAAATTTCCTTACTTGTTAAGTATTCAACTGCACAACTACACCTGTTTTGTTGAGGGTGTGCACCCTTAAACTTCTAAAGTAAGTCCTATATTAGCCATTCTTATTCTCAAAAGTAGGTATCATTGCTTCTCTCCAAATCTCATATCATATTTGGTATTTTCTGCAATTACATTCTGAGTCTGCCTAATTCATTTTGGTGTTCCTTCAAATCTCCACCCCAAGATTGATGCCTTGGACCTGATCAGTAAGGTGTACACTACGAGAAATAAGAGAGTAGTAGAGGGTCAAAACTCAAAGGGAGATTTTTCTTTATAGCCTATTTCTTTTTTTCGCACTCTGAACCAATTTTCTATAAAGCACTTAAGCGGTCTTCCTTGTATGTCTCCATAAAATCCAAATCATCCTGACCATTTTCATGTCAACTTCACCACACCAATATCCCCTTGAAGACATCATTTTTTATCCTATCCTTTCCAGTGTGGAAACAGCCCATCTTAACATTCTCATTTCTAGGTAGAGAACCTAAATTTATAGAAGGCATGGCTTCTAAGTAGAAAAGTACATAGAAGTTAGTGATACTCAAAAAACTAAACTTAGATTCCACTTCTCGCACAACTCTCCTGCTATCTAACCCCAACTCATTGATGAAACTCGGTGTTCTTCTTCCAATGGCAAAACTATAAAGAAACCAGGATTTCAATCACCCTTCTAACCCTCCTTATTCAAGAATTTGTTCATTAATTAATCTCTCTCACATATAGAATCCCTTCAAAAACATTAGAAGAATAGCTCACTTGGTCAGCTTCTCATTTACTATATCATCCTCCCTCGATAGGCAATCCAAAGCCACTAACATTCCCATCCATCACCCAGAAATATCACCCTGGTTAATATATCTGGTTAGCTAAAGAGTGAAATTGCTACCACATGTTTTCAAGTCAAAGAGGAACTCGACCCAGCAGAATCTTTCCAGACTTCAAAAAATCAAACTAAATAGAAATTAGACAAAGGAAAAGAATGTTCCTAAGTAGCACAGACTAAAACTCCATCAACACAAGACACATTCCATTACATACTCCAACATTTATACAAAATAGATTGGATTACCTTCAATCTTACGCTTAACAGTTATCCGGAAAATTATAAGATAATACAAATAGTATTACTAATACAACAGAAAACTGATAAGATAACGTACCTCATGCACATTTGCTATGAAGCTAAAAAGCCCAACCAAAAACCTTAACCTAAATAAACCAAATATCCAGAAGAAAAGGGTGCATTTACAGTAATAGGCATCATCAATTCAAAGATATCGATTTTCAACCCTCCGGAAAGCATTAACCATTGGGTGAAGGGTCACAATTCTTGAATATATCAGTCATATGTCCAACATGCCTTGAACCACTCAACCTTCCTATGATGAAATTCAACTTCAACTTTAAACAACGGTCCGCGAGGATTAGGCTCTGAGAAGCACACTTTTTTGCACAAAGCTTAAACGCTGATGAATGCTTACACATATAACAAAAATAAAACCGACGCAATCACTTATTACTGAGACTCCGCGAACATGAAGTGCTTCCCAATAAGGAAGCCGTCTATGTTTATGTAAATATTCACCTTCGCGCCCTTAACCTCTATGTATCAGACTCTAAAATGATTTGTGGCTATAGAAAAGAAAACGAGCATGTTTAACCCAGCAAGTGTAAGCGAAGAAAAGGAGAAAGAACGTACTTTTGGGCCCGATTCAACAAGGTCTGGAGCAGGAATCTTGAATGAGACTGCAGGAGTATCATGGATCCCTCTCGCGGTGTTGCAAGATCCAAGCGAGGGATTCTTTTCTTCGTGATTGGGATTCAGTTTTGGAGCAGAGCAGAACCAAAATCATGCGTCGTGATGTGATTGATGACGACGATGATTGATTCGGTGATTCAATTGTGCTCTCATGCTGCCATGCCCTATATTAGTTACTACCTTTTCTCTTATGCTATGTAAATATTTTTAAATTCTAACTTCAACTTATTAGACTATCACTAGCTTATATTCATATAAAATAGGAATATAAATACATTGAAAAATACTTCAAAGTAAAGAAAAAATTTAAGTTAACCATTCATTATCATTTTTGAGACCAAAATAGATGAAAATATATTTCAAAAGAAATTAATCTTAATTTAATATAAAATTTAATTTTATATGCGCTTGTTAACCAATTTTTATTTTATTATTATTATTATTATTATTATTATATATATATATATATATATATATATATTAATCCTTGATCTCCAAAATATTTTCCAGAAAGACACCAAGAATAAATTAGGATAGTTAAAATTGTTTATTGGAGAAGTAAAATCAAAATTTTTGTCACACGTTAATCATAAACCCAATTAAGAAATAATTGATGTATCAAATCATTTATAATTTTATATTTTTTTCACACTTTCTTTACATAATCATTGTTTTTAGGTTTAATTGGTCGTTTGGTACTCACCTTCAAGAATGTGTGTCTATTTGATATTCACTTTTTAAAAAATTTTAATTTGATCAAAAACAAAATTTGGGATTCGACAAGGCTGAGAGGACAAGATAAATTAGGATTTAGTTCGCAAAGAAGTGAAAGTTGGTTTGGAGGGAGAGGGTGTACCTGAGGTAGGTTTGGAGGGAGAAGGTTTGCTGATGTTGGTTTTGAGGAAGAGGGTATGCCTAATGTTGGTTTGGAGGGAGAGGGGTCTACTTGATATTGGTTTGAAGGGAGAAGGTGTACCTGGGGTTGGTTTGAAGGGATAAGGTGTACCTGAAGTTGATTTAGATGGAGAGGCTGATTGTCAAGAAGAACTTAATGGAAAGGGAAATTGTCATTGTGAAGAATAAGTTAATGTGCAGAGATATGGCCAGTGTGAGGAGGGTCTCAGTTAGGATGGCTTTTATCTTAGTAGTTGTAATAAGTCTAAACATAATGTTTTGAGTGAAGATGATTTTGTGGATGTTGTATTAATGAAAATGTAGTTGAAGATGAATTATGGTAAGATAATGTTGAAGTTGATATTAGAACTAAGTCATCAATTGGAATGTCATCTTTACATGATAGAGGTTTATCTGACACTAAATGAGAATCTGAAAGTTTAGACAAAGTTGAATTTATTGAGTCATCAGATGAAGATAAAGACCGATATGGGATTTTCTCAATGTCCAAAACTATGGAAGACTATAGATGGGAGCTTGGCACCTACTTCACTGAAAAGGAAGAGTTCGTTGAAGCAATTAGAACTTATGGTGTTCACAGTGGTAGAAAATGAAAGATTTTTAGAAATGACAAACGAAAAGTAGTTGTTAAATGTTGTGGTGCAAAAGGAAAATGTCAATTATATGCTTATTGTGCGTATAAGGCTGCATAGATTACATGGTAGCTAAGGAAAATTATCAACAACCATAGTTGTAGTAGGGAATTTAATGTTCGTCTAATCACTTCAAAGTGGTTAAGTGACAGGTTAGAGGAAACAATAAGATAAAATCTAAATATTAATCTAACTAACCTTCGAAACAAAATTTGTAGGAAATGGAACATTGGTGTGTCTAAGTCTACAACCTTCAGGGGAAAAAATGGCTTACAACAAATTGACAGTTGCTTCCAAGAACAGTTTAAAAGAGTATATAATTATGCAAACGAGCTTCTGAGGTCAAATCATAGATCTACAGTTAAAGTGAATGTGGAAAACAATGAGGACAACCTAATTTTTAAGAGATTATATGTGTGTTTGAAGGTGTTAGATATATTATATTTATTTTATATTTATCTTTTATCTTTAGTTAGTTTGTTATTATTATTTATTTGCATTTGGGCTTAGCCCATATTTTTTCTATTATAAATAGATGACCCTGTGTGTATATTTAACGCAAGGGAGATTAACCTCATACATATTTTTCACTATATTCAACACAGTATCTAGAACCTTATGTTCTTTTGAGAAATTTTTGTTTTGTTTCCTTTGCCATTACATCTGCTGGCGGCGACGCCATCTACCACTAACAGGGACGTTGTCATCTACAGTCGTCGTTTATCACTACCATTACTGGAGTTTCAGTTTTGATCGACGATATCACACGAGATATTCTCGGTCAGGCAACCATCATGTCGTCAACAATGCCTTCATTCGAGTTCTTAAACACTATCAGCGTCTTTTGAAGTTGTGGATCTACTCCCTTTTTCGTCGTGTATGATGGCACGTCTCGCAACGATTTACAGCGTTGAGGTCACTTTTTTTTCTCTTTTAAGTTCATTATGTGTGGTTGCATGTCCCGTCTTCTCTCAAGAAGCTATTAAGAGCATCAATATTGCTTTTCTTCCTTTTTGAGATGTCTTAATTAGAGAATCTTGTATTTTTAAGGTTTCTCTCTCCTATTTATCCATGGCTTCTTCCGCTGATGTCTCTTCTAACCTCTCTTTTGTCACCATTGCGTTTTACCTGTCCATATATGTTTTTTCTCGTGTGGCAAAGATGATCTTTTTCAGTTTATTTATATATGTGGTGGTTATTCAACAATGACATCTTAATCTATTGGGTGTCTACAATGCATTCCTCAATGACGATTTTTAAGAAGATATTTACATGGAGCAACCTCCCAAATTTGTTGCTCAAGGGAAGTCTTCTGGGTTGATATTTTGTATTCTATGTTGTCTTTGCAGATAATTAACAATTTGGTGTCACTCGAGTGTAGAATCTGATATTTTCACTAAGTCTTTATGGATTATATTAGTAATAGGCTTGGTACATACAAATTGTATACACTAGCTTGAGGAAGAGTGTTATTTTTTATTTGTATTTTGGGCTTAATCCATATTTCTTCTATTATAAATAGAGGACTCTATGTATGTATTTAACATAAGGAAAATTAAATTCATATATAGTTTTCTCTCTATTCAATAGAAGGCATGCAAGGATAACTTTATATGTTATAGGCCTATTATTGGTTTAGATAATGTTTTTTTGAAAGGAAAATATGGGAAGAGTTGTTATCAACTATTGTAAGAGACGATGGTGACCAAATGCTTTCTTTGACATATATTGTCGTCGAAGTTGAGAATAAAGAAACATGAACTTGATTTTTAGAATGATTGATTGATAATTTTGGTGGGGTTGAACTATCTTCAAAATTTACATTCATTGCAAACCAACAGAAAGTGAGTTGCATGCTTTTAGTTTTTTATAAATTTATTTTCTTAATTTATCATACTTAAACCATAATATTGTCAATAACTTCTTTTTATCAGCATTACAACAACTTTTACTTTATATGGATGAAAGGTTTTGTTTTTATTAAATATATACAAATTTTATGAAGAAATTCTCTAGAAAAATTATAAATGTCTATTATGGAAGAGAACAACCCACACACACTCTGAAGCGTACAAAACCGTCATGAAAGACATTAAAAAAATTAAATGCAATCATTTTAAAATTTACGATTTAATAATTTTTTAATATTATAATTAAGTCTAATTTTAATGGAAAGAAAATTAATTTAAATTACTTGTAAAAACATAAAAAGCATGAATTGAACTGCAATCAATAATTGCTAAGTTTGTTTTACAATTAGTTAAGAAATAAGTTTTAACCAACAAGTTTTGAGCATATAAAATATAGTTACTTCTCTTTCCATACAATTAAATTCATGTTTAAAATTCAGATACTACTTCTCTTTCTATACGATTCATTTTTCATATTTAAAATCCAGATATTCTATCCTATCTACTCATAATATTTTTCTTTTCTTAATAAAATGTTCTATTTTCAAATATCAATGAAACATATATGTTACATACATTTGTGTTATTCTTTTATAATAATAAAAAGTAATAAAATTATTATTATGGTTATTATTATAATTATAAAATGAAATATAATTTTTTTAATTTTATTCAAAAGAATTTTTAATTGTTTTTCTAAATAATTTTTAATTAAAAATTTAAGTTTAAGAAAATAGTCAAATAAAAGACAATTGAATTTAAAAAGAAATAATTTAAAAGATCATATCGTTAAAATAATTATTTTAATTTAAAAAATTATTCAAAGGATATAATTAGAAAGCATAACCCCCAATAAGAAAAAATCCCCTGAATATAGCAACAGATAGATGATTTTAAATGTATTTAGATTATAAAAGATTAAATTAATCTCTTTAGGAGTTAAAAGGTAAAACTAAGAGAAACGCCATTGAAGTGATGGAAGAAGTTGAAGGTCGGCGAATAAGGAGATTTGTGCCTCAAAGGCTCTCACGCCGCCGTCTTCTCCCACTTCACAGTTCTTCCTCTTCCTCTTCCAACATTTCCAACACGGTTTCTTGCTGGTAAATCACCTTCTTCGATTGTTTCATTTTCCTCCATCTCTGTGCGCATAGAACTTAATTTGTGTAATGTCTAAATGCAGCTATTGCGACTACAAAATCTCCTCATTTAACATACCTCTATTTCTCTTGGGTCGCCGATACTCCAGGTCATATTTTCTGTTCGGCATGCGCGCACGGTTCTGCTTTTTATTCAATATTTCTTACACTTGCTTTGCATGACTTGTGTATCTTATAGGTTTTTCAAAATATGGTTCTCAATTGGGGTTGGCTTTGGCGTCTCTGCGTTATTTGGAGTTTCTGTGGTGAGAATTTTGGTGTTCCTCAATTTTCTTTTTCTTATTAAATGTTTGAGTCGATGGTAAATTAGTTTTGGCAAGGTGCAATACAGCGTCTGGTATTAGTTCTTGAATGGTGGAAATTGTTGTTAAGGTCCTTGAATATACAGTTATTCGAAACTCTAATCAATCCTTGAGTGTGTATTCCATTTGTCAAATTAGTTATCGAGATTTATTACGCGAGGACTAATTTGAGTTGAGCAATGCATATTCTAAGTGCAATTTTCATCATTGAATCACTAGTATGACCAGCCGTACGGTCTTTTTGGATTTTTTTTTCATAGGCACTTCTAAGAAAAAAATGAAATAAACTTTTGCACAAACCCACAAGCTAAATTTAGCTTATGCATAAACTATTTATAAAAGCTCTTTTATACTTGTTTCTCTAATAGATTATCTTTTACTTTGTATGTATTGAGAAGTTTGTCTCTTCTTCTAGAAGTACTTGTGTGAAATTTATTCAGGCTGGTAATCTTTGAGGGACTATTTTGGCTATTTGCTCTGAATATTTTCTTTTTTGGATTTCAATTAATTTGTATAGTACCAAACATGTCCAGATTCTTCTTTGGGAACTAGCCAGAACATTGCAACTCCTTGGTGGCGGCATTAAGCTTGGAAACTTTGCCAGTACCTGGCTGTTTGGTTTACCTCCTTTGGTTGGCAACTTTATTTCTCCTTCCTTTCAAATTTAAATCAGTTTGATATTTGTTTTTTGAATGGAATAACAAAGACAAGGCAAATATGTCAGCACTAAAACACCCACATGGAAAATGTGAATAATCTTTTTCTTTCATGTGCTCAAGAACTTAATAACTGCATCTTATGCAGGTGCCCGGGTTAAGTTTATCACTTGCTGATGTTGGGTACGCTTGTGTTTCTACCATCATATCCGTCTCTGTGCACGAATTTGGTCATGCAGTTGCTGCCACAAGGTTAGTTGTCTTCACATCTTTTGCCTCTGACTAAAACTTAATATTATCATCTATTGTTGTGTTACTGTGTTGATAAACCTTTGGTTTGCTGTCATCTATATTACTTCCTCCTAAAGTATACAAAACATCTTCGTAGTTAGTTATCTTAGGTGAGTGGTTGTTTAAATACTAAATAAGCATTCCTTCTACTGAACTCCTGGTCAAAAGCATTCCTTTTCCGAAACTTTATCTAAAGCTGAAGAAAATCCATGATTTAGATGAACAAAATGAGAAATTCAACTATTTTGTGCATTTTAATTGTAGCAATTATTAAATTAATAATTAATCATTTAACTTAACCTAGTTTTGACAGAGAATTTAGGAGTTTGAAAAATGAAATTCACAAAGTATCTCAATAGTTGTCTAACATACGACTGTCATAATTACTAAATTGTTTCTTAATATTAGAGATATGATTTGATTACATTAAATAGGGAAATTTAATATAACTGACAGGGAAATATTAAAATATTTCCTATTATTGGTTTTGTTTGTTATTATTTTATCTCTTCTTCATTATACCCATGTGTGTACCCAACACGAAATTCATTATAATGTCCTAAAAAACAATTTCTTTATTGTATATTTTATACGTTGAGGCTTTATGAATATATTTTGGGTGCTCCTTATTGCTGTTGAACATATTTTAGCATCAGTTGCAATTGTCATACATGTTTAAATCGTCATCGAGGGTGTATCTCTAATGGTCATTTTAGCTGTAAAGTTTTGTTATTCTTTTATTTAATATGTGACCATGCAAGTACAAGAATTGTATAACCCCGAATTTAGTTTTTGCTTGAAATGATGAAAGCTAGATTCTCATGATTTAACCTTTTCAATGAAAAGCAGTGAGGGAATACAAATAGAATACATTGCCATCTTCATTGCAATACTATTTCCTGGTGCATTGGTTGCCTATGAATTGTTCCAGAATGTGCCTTATTGGACTGGCCTCCGTGTGTATTCTGCTGGCATTTGGCACAATGCAGTTGTAAGTTGAATAGAATAGGATCCGTTGATACTAGTATTAAGGATGGACACTTGAGCTACTTGATAACCTTTTTTTATATGTTCTAGAATTTAAAAAGAAATTGAAAATATATACTTGTTAAAGAAGGGAAAGCAATATGTACAATTTCTTGATTGGTCCAGTTTAATTAAATTTGTCCTATTTCACTAAACTTTTAGCTCATGGCAGTTGCACTAGGTCTAGTTGTTTAAGCTTTTCAGAGTTGATCCTTGCTTGTTGCATCTATGGCCAACTATTATATCATTTTTTATGTTTACAAGTAATAAAATATGATATACCAATCATAAAAAAATCTTTTAAAATCTATGGATCACCACTAAAGTTGCCATCATTCTGCTTCAGTGTTTTTGGAGTTGGTCACTACCCTATGCCATCCAAGGTTTTGGTGATTTCAAGATGTGCCAGTTAAGCTTTTGATTGCCTTTAAATATGGTTCGTTCTGAATTGTCAATAACGCACTCAATTCTAATTGTAAGGGGGAAACCGTTGAGGGAGTCTCTCCCTATTTTCTTGTATCTCTGTTTCTTTTTGTACAGTCTGTTCAGTACCTTTTTCTGATATTTATTTTCAGATTCCGAACAGACTCCTCCAGGTGTTTGAGAGACCTGGTGATGGACTTCTTTAATCAAGAAGTCAAGAAAGCGTGTAAATCACAAGGAAAAGACTCTCACAATGAATAACCTCTTCTTATTCAATGAATGGAAGAATAAAATGTCCCGAAAACAATCAAGGAAGCCTAACCTCCCTCCACTGGACTAAGTTCCAGTAACACTCAACAAACAAAATACAATCTCAATAATCCTGCCCTTTACAACTAACTCCTTATTTATACTCCCCAATACAATCTCAATAATCCTGCCCTTTACAACTAACTCCTTATTTATACTCCCCTTTCCCTCTAACTAACTGCTAACAGAAACTCTCTGCTTCCCGCCGCCTTTATTCTTCCTCACATATACTTTTAGTCCTCTATCACCTGGCCTCTCACTCCCTATTCCACTCCTAAGCAACCCCACTTCTAATTCTTCCTTGTGGTACCTTCTTCCCCTTTCAGTTACGTCTCTAATAAGCTATTTTGTAGACTAGTTTCTGTTACTAATTGATTCAGGCATGCTGAGGCATCTAACATTGAATTAAACCAACTAGGTGAAATTATATACCTGTTAGGTTCCTAGGTAGAGGAACCCAAGAAAACTACTGTAAAACACCAAAGCTCACTGAAAAGATATGGTATTATTGATTCTAGGCACCCATAATAGGATGAATGCCTCCAAGGGACAAAGTTCCCTTCACACAGGATGGTAATGATCCTGTCAACAATTCTCTAGACATCCGAAAACATTTCCTACAAAGAACCCCCACTATATAAAGAAAGACCCACTCAACCTAACAACCCAACTAACAACTAATTTTGTAATCTATTTCCACCTATCATACACATTATATCCTATTATTACACGCCACTGTAGAACAACCTTGTCCTCAAGGTTGGAACAATGAAGCTTTAAGCATGATCTCATGGCTTTAAGCTTTAAGCTTTAAACTTGAACCTACTGGCTACTGTTCGCAAATTCAGGTTTGGAGGCTTGGGTGGTGGTTGATATGAGAGAATTGTTGACTCCTTCTGTTCATTAATGATAAGAACTGCTTCCAACCAAAAGACCTGAAAAACTAGTGACTTCTTGCATGGGTCAAAAATGTACCCTCCTTAGAACCCATTAGATGGGCAAATCCAGGCTCAATATAGTATGGTTTTGAAATCAAGATTAAACCATGTACAGAGACCCGAACCTGTAACATTTTTGAAACACCTGGTTGTCCCTTCTCATTCTCATGGCCAGACCCGGTGTTACGTAGACTAAGGTAAACTTTGCCCGAACTATATTAATTTTGGTTGAGCTGAAACCTACCGAAGTGGTAGTAGACTTCTGAGGGTACAATAGGATAGCTACTTGGGAAGAAAACATCAATAAGGAATAGGCCATCATGATATGGTGTCCCCTCTACCCTAATAATTACTGCCCTAAAAAAATCTATTATTGATTCATAAACGCTAACAAATATTGAATCCGACAAATCCTCCTCCAAAGACTTCCACTCTTGGATTCTTTTAGCCTAATTCTGTGAAATCCCCAAAATTTCATGTGACTTCATCGACATCAACAACACTTTTGGCAACTGCTCCATTATTTCCAACAAAACTTGATTTAACAGTACAACTAGATAGTGGCTGAAAATGAAAAATTTTCTTCGACCACATATCGTTTCTAAATCTAGTTATAGGAAAATGAAATGACGATCCAACCAGATTTGAATGATTCACAGTGTTAATTCCATGTACTGTCAAACTCTCACATAAAATTTCCACACTCCCAATCTGTGTTACTGCTGCCAGAACTCTCACATAACTTGCTTCTCCTGTTCCCTTCAGCTCTCTTTTGTAGAGTTGTTGCCAGATCTTCCCAAGAGAGGTTCTTGGATTTTTGGTGCTAGATCTTGAATCCCTGGACTACATTTTTTTCATTGTTTGGGTGTACTTTTTTTGATCCTTTGGTGTTCTGAACTTCAGAAGCATTTGTTGCCCTTGTTGTTTGACCTTGGGTGTCAGTCCCTTCACATGTGGACAACTCTTCTCCTTCCACCCATGGAAAAATTAGTTCTTCCTCACCCTTCCTAGTTCCATCAATGGCATCCTCTTCTCCTTTCTTCTCCCAATTGATTGAATTTTCTCGTCCACCTAAGGGTTTCTTTGCTTTCTTGATGTCTTGCAGAAGTTCCTCTCTTCTTCCCTTCTTGCTCTGTAAACAGACTTAACTGGGTCGCTCCCTGACACCACTCTTTAAACCCCAGGCCTCAACAATTTTTCTCTCTCCTCATATGGTCTACTACTTTGTGAATATCTTTCTTCCTTCTTTTCTTCATCATTAGCCAAGAACTTTCCTTCTTCAGAGAATTTCTTGCCTTTCTTGATGTTTTACAGACTATCTTTCTCAGCATCCATACCTGTTTTTCCCTTTTTCTCTTTCCTTTCATGACAAATTTCTCACTTCCTTCTGGGCCCTTTCTGTGATTCTTGGATTTCTGCAGCATTTATTTTATTTCTTGGATATTTCTTCTCCATTCTGCTATTACCCTTTTTTATTCGCTGGCCCACCACTCCAAAGTATTGACTCTTCCTTCCATGCTTCCACCACCGCTCCAAAGTATTGACTCTTCTTTCCATGCTTCCACCACTTCTTGATCCGGTAGGTTGGACTAATTTGTTAGATTCCTAGGTAGAGGAACCCAAGAAAACTACTATAAAACACCAAAGCTCATTGAAAAGATATGGTATTATTGATTCTAGGCACCCAGAATAGGAAGAATGCCTCCAAGGGACAAAGTTCCCTTCACACAGGATGGTAATGATCCTGTCAACAATTCTCTAAATATCCAAAAACATTTCTCTGCCTACAAAGGCCCCCACTATATAAAGAAAGACTCACTCAACCTAACAACCCAACTAACAACTAATTTTGTAATCTATTTCCACCTATCATACACATTATATCCTATCAATACCATATAAGTATTATATGATCAACTAAATAATAAACTGACATAAAATCTTTGTAAGATGCTTAGGTAAATTTATATATTAGCATCAAAAGATCATATTGTTCTGCAAAATAAATAATAATAATAATACAAATACGAAATTAACTGAATTAAATAATTTTATATTGATTAAATTTGCTTAGGATGTACCATATAAAACAGAAACTGCATAGAAGTTACCAATCAATATATCACTGACACAGGCTTGGGTTCAATAGTGGTACTTTTGTTAAAATAAAATTGAAATGGTCTTCAATCCAACCATGACTGGCTGTGCGTGGTTCAGATGGTTTGAACCTGGTGTGACAGTTCAATGATCAGTTTTTAAATACTGATTTTAGTTGCTAGACTGAACTGATAAAAGGACTGGCTCACAGTTGAATCAGTTGGCCCGACTAGCCTAGTCCAATTTTCTCAATCGTGATGATATCTATACCATAACTCTAGAATAAATACAACTCATCAAAATCTTGCATGAAAATAATCCTGTATGATGATATTCTAATAGATCTTAAGTAGCGCAATGTGAATTTTGGAAGAAATTTTCTAAAGTTAATTAATTGGTGTAAGTTTCATTTTGTTCTGCATTGGTGTCATTAGATCTTGAGTTTCTATTCTTATAATTTTGGGTGTATCCATGTCTTTAGTTTGATTTTTAATGACCGAGATTGCTAATTTCATTTGTACACCTTCTACAATTTTCTAGTGTTGTGCGGCTTGCGGACTGGCATTATTCTTCTTGCCCTTGATCTTGTTTCCCTTTTACACCAGTGGTCACAATCCCAAGGTACTATTTTTAAAATCATTTTAGGTTTATCATTTTGTTTGGTTCTCATATATCTTGCCCTTTCTTTTTGCATGTTGGTGGCTACATGGGAGCAGGTTTTGAATGTACCCCCAACCTCACCTTTGTCTGGTTATTTAGCTCCTGGTGATGTTATTCTGTCGATAGATGATGTAACCATCAGAAATTCACAAGAATGGTTAAAGCTCAATACGTTGACATATAATGTTAAGCTTAATAATGTAAATCTTTCTCATCGCACTGGAGAATTGGAGACTGTCAATAAAATGAAGGGTTATTGTGTCCCTAGTTTTATGATGGAAGAAATAAAAATCACCAAATGGCTGGGAAATCAACATGTTTGTCCCGGTGAACTTACTGCCTTTGTAAAATTATGCTCCGCTAATGTTACACTTCATGATGGTCAGAATAAAACTGATCTTTTGAACATTGGACGGAGTATGTACTGCATAAATGCTAAAGATGTCGTCAAGCGTAATAGGTGTGGTGATGACAGGGGACTAGCCACATTAAGGGGAGGTGGCTGTACGTGCCTTCAGGTAGACAATTGTTTTAACGTTTATGAACTTACTAATTTATGCCAATGTGTCTACTCTGTTACTTTTACACTATACCTCGACATTTAAGATAATAACTAGCAACTGAATGTTCTTGGATATTTTTCACAGGATGAATTTTGTTTAGCTCCAGTTCAGGAGCCTGGATTGGTGTGGGTTGAGATTGCATATTCAAGTCCTTCTCATGAATGTTTGTCACATGAACAAAACAGATTTCCATTTTCTAAGACTTCCGGCGTTAAGGCAACTAATTGTGGTGGGACTTTTATTTTTGTTGGTGATGTTGTCTCTATGGCACATTCAATTAAGCTAACATCGTATCAGCCTCGATGGGGACCACAAATTGTTGCATACTTTCCAAGTATACTGGAAAGGATATTAATATGGACATTTCATACCTCTCTTGCGCTGGCTCTTTTCAATGCTTTGCCTGTAAGTGATGAACATTTTTCTTCCTTATGTTAGGCATTACCAAGCATATACAAGTAGATATTATCCCTGAATACAAGTTATCAGCTCTATGATGCTTTAGTGTGATATAGAAGACTATCTATAACTTCACCTTTACAGGCTGTTCAATGAAGATAAAAGAGAGGCTAACTAAAAAAAATGAAAAATTTCTGTAGTTGCTAAGCTTTTGAGTAAGTTAATATTAATTATATTTTAGAGTATAATTGACGTTCAGTGGATTATTAGAATACATATACCCTTCTGCATATTGTGATGAATTTAAAGGGTCTGTAGTCTAGTTATAAGTTCGTTGGGTTCTAATTAAATAACACCGTAGTCCTTCTAAAAGGTGTTACTAAAATTGTTAACTGTATGCTCTTTTTGTTGCTTCCAGTGCTGTTTTAAGGATTGTTTTGGGGAGAAAATTAGATCAGATTAATAGATCAGAAAACAACAATAGTCACTTTACTTTTTTAAGTTAGGTTTATTTTTTTTAAGTTAGGTTAAATTAATATGCAATTCAATGAAATATTTGACAATTTTAAATTGATACCTATGTTTTAAAATATTATAAATGGATTCTTAAATGTAAAAATCATTTTTAATTGTGTTGTTTACTACCGTGAAATTAAGGTTTTGCAGGGTTCCCTCAAGCAGAGGACCTAATTGAACATTCTTAAATAGTTCAGGAATTTATTGAAAAATTAAATTAGCTGCATAAAGTGTTTAAATATGTTCAATTAGGTCCCGCTCTCTAGATGGAGTTCTGATGGAACTTAGGGAGGGTCCTCAATAAAATTGATTAATTAGTTCAAATACATACTTACAAACGTTAAGAGAATTATTTAAAAATCTCAAAATAGCCCACCGTCTTACAAATTAATTGGACCATTATGTTAACAGTAAAAAAAGTAAGAATATGAAGGCAGAAATATTCATGTCTGGCCATCTCGCTTTATGTTGCATAGTTTTCACATTTTCTTGAGTAATTACTGTTTAGACAAGGATAACGTGTACTTCATAGCAAAAGATCTAGAGGAAAGGAGCTTGGATTGTATTTATCTCAATCTGCTCATTGTTAATCAAAGAAACTGCTAGTTTTTCTATCTTTTGCTAGTTGACATTTGAAGAAAATGATTTGGTTTGTTTAAACTGCTTTTATTGATGGAATAACCAAGATTGAAAGGAATGTAGAATATGTGAAAGCCTTTTGAAGTTTACTTAGAAGATTCTATTATGCTTCTATTGAATTTCCTCTTATAATGATGATATTATCAGGTCTATCTTCTGGATGGTGAATATATTTTAGATGCAACTTTATCCTACTCTACTTCGCTAAGCTCCAGGAAGAGGAAGAAGGTTCTTAGAGTATGCCTTTTTTGTGGGTCACTTTTTTCTATTATTGTCTGTTTCCGAGAACTACTTCAGTTTTATTTCTTTTAATATCATCATTTATTTAAATTTTTCTTTGATGTGTATGGGAACAGCTCAACACCACCGTGTAAATATTTGGTTCGAAATCTAGATTAACCAACTTTTCACACCCACACTGAAAATCACGTAGCTTTTAACAATTTTATATTCTAATATTTGAATTGTAATTACTAGTTACCGTATTATACTAATTCATAAATATTTTGTCCTGTACTTGAAATTTTCTGACATTTGTGTATGTGTATTTTGGAATCTACAATTAACTTCAAATTTAAAGAATTATAACATGTTTAAGTCTGTTTTTATTTATCAAATATATCGTTATATTACATGTTTATTAGATAGTTTAATGTTACAGGATGGATCAATCTAAAAATGTAACTATACTTTCAATAAAAAATAATTTAGTAAGTATCTCAAATGAAGGTAATTTTTTCATGAATGTATGTATCTTAAGCCTTTAATCTTAAACGTATAAAGTTCAAATTTCACTTATTTATATTCAAAGGTTAATATTTTATAATGACAGTAATGAAATTTGAATTTATCATTTCGTACAAACTATTCAAACTTTTATGGCTTGAGTTTTTTTTCTCAGCTTAGCTGGATGAAGTAACAAAAATCTCTTTTAGCACCTCATAGGAAGGTAAGAGTGATGTATAAGGAGGAAAAAACAATATAATTAAATATTATATTTGTAAGAGTTTTGGTCTTTTTATACCCATCATGGGGTGCATAAAGACATCATGAAGGTGCAGAAAGTCTTTGTTCTAATATTTTGTTGTAATGCTTTTGAACTTATCTGATATAAACTAGACTTCATCTCAAATGTTCTGAATAATTTTCCTCCCATTTTATCCACAAATGCCATCAGGGATTATTCGTTATGACTCTTATTTCTGAAGTTGGTCAATCATCTTTTTGAAATTTCAGAACCAACTTTTTCAATGAAAAATCTTTCTTTTATGTTATCTTCTAATCTTTTCAATGGGAGAATATGATCGATTATATTACCCGCCTATTATAGACTTGACACGAGTGTGGGTTTTCTCTATCAAAGTTGAAGTTGACATTCAACACTCTTTACCACACAACCATGTCTTCATCAAAGCTTAACACAATCACATTTTTACAAATTTAAATATAAGTAAAAAATCTTACATAAATAAATAATAATAATAAAAAAGTTGGATAATATGTAAAAACCACAAAAACTCATAAGTATTAAATTTTAAGATTTTATACTGAAAATAATCTCAAGTCTCTTACATAAACAATTCATAAATATTCAATTTCTCTCCATTCTAATTCAATAAAAAGTTCTATCACACACCAAATCAAGTCAGTCTTATTGTGTAATTGATATAATAACAATAATAATAATAATAATAATAATAATAATAATAATAATAATAATTTTTTGTGTATTGTTTATTAATACTCCTTTTTGAACCTAACGGTACAGAAAACGATGAAAACAAAACTGGTTTAGAAAAAGCAATGTAAGATACTAGAATGAGATGACGTAACAAAAATAGAAGATGAAATAAAAAGGAAGTATACAAGTTTCTTTGGAAATCTCTAGCTTTTGAAAGAGTGTGGACCAAGGATATTGTAGAAATTGAAAAGGTGAAACTCAAAAAAGATTAAAAAAATATGAATTTACAAGGAAAATTTGATCTCAAAGAGTTTCTTTGAAAGAATAGTGTTTGAAAAGAAAAGGAGTGATTGGACATTTCAAAATTTTGTGGATAGGATTTGAAATTAAAATTCAAATTTATATCCTTTCAAAAGTTTGAATTTTTGTGAATTTCAATTTGAATAATTAGATTGAAGTTCAAATTCATGTTTAAGAAAATAGTTATGATGTTTATAAATTAGTTTACTATCAATTTTTATTTTTTAAAACCAATTTTAAATTTTAAAAAATTTAGAAACAAAGATAAATAAATATTATGGATATTAAACATTAAATGTGTGAAAACACAAGAAAAAATGAAGTGAATTTAAAACACTATTAATAATAATAGTACATTTAGTGTGAAACAGCTTTATATAATAAATATAATGGCTAATTAACTATTAATTAGAAATATATAAAATATGGTTTCATACATTATACTCTCCATAAAGTACACTCTCTATGCATATATTAGATAATTTAATTCATAGTTATTAGAACTTTAAAATTAAAAAATGAGAATCATAATTATTGTTTATATAATTTTAAATTAAAATATATATTTTTTTGTTAATCATAAATATTTTGTTACCAATGGACGAAATATTCAAACATTTTAGATGGTAACATGGCATTTTGTTCATTATGGTTTAACTTGAAGTCCATTGATTGTACTGACATAAATTGGAAGAAAATGACATGTGTTTGAATAGATGGAAATTTATAACATATAAGTCAAATATGAAGTAATCAAAAGGAATAAAATTGATTACATATAAAATTGTTAATCTTATGTATCTAAAGCAAATACAAAATAAGTAAAGGACTGAGTAAAATTCAACATAAATGGATGTGAGTATAAGTTAACTTATAATTATTTATATGTGCATGACTTAATATAAGTTTTGAAAGTACAAAATATTTGATTATTTTTATGATATTTAATTTATTTTTTCATGCTCTCCATTAATGTTTTCCTCAAAGATTGACAAAAGTAAACTCAATTATAAACCACGTAGAATACTTAAATATGCACACTTATACATTTGGAACATGAATATACATTCATTTCATTAGTACTAAGCATGTGATAAAGCATTATTCAAGTTAAAGGAAAAGGAAAACTTCTTCGTTTACTGTGTGCTTTAATCTTATATCTTGCTAAAGGAGTACAAGATAAAAACTAAAGTCTGTCTAATATTTTCCTACCAACATAACATTAACACTTTGTTCACTTGAATTGATTTGGGAAGAGTGATAGAATGAATTTGAGATTATTAGAAGATAAATTTTGTTGTTGTTTATTCGAGTGGATTTGGACGTAAGTGAGAGTGGATTTGGAAGTAAATTTTTTTAATTTGTCACATCAATCAAATCCTACACTAATTCCCACATACTTTATTTCCAAATTCACTCTCAGTTACCTCTAAATCAACTCAAATAAACAACAAAAAATTTACCTTCAAATCCTCTCAAATTCATTCAATCAGTCTCTCCCAAATCCATTCAAGTGAACAAAGCCTAAAACTTTCAAAGCAAATATCATTTTGGAATGTAGAAAAAATTTATGAAACCATAAGCGGTTGAATAAAAGTTGTCAAAAAAATTATTAAAAAAACATTTTCCATATTAAAATTCTCTAAAAACTCAATTGTCTATTGAATAATATTCTTCTAATTTCTTTACAACTCATTCCGGAAATAATACATCTATAATGTGTTATCTCTTTAATAATGTGTTGATCACCTAAGAATGTATGTATAATTAATTTCTTCTCCGCCTAATTATTTATTTTACATAATAAACATATACCGAGAGTTCCTAATGCATTGTATAACTAATTTTATGTTAACTTAAAAGATTTATCTACAACTCATCCCCATTAATCTAACATACAGAGAAATAACTCATAATACAATTTAATTGATCCTATTATAAATTATTTCAAATAAAAAATCAATTAAAATTCGAATGTATTTTACTAATAATAATACACTTCCTTAAAAAACGTTTACTACTAATAAATACTTTTAGAAAAAATTAAAAGAATTTTGTTTTCTCTTTCTTTTCTTCTGTTGAAACACAGATAAATTCAGACTTCTATGATTGTTTCAAGTCAAGTCTTGCGTGTAACATTTAAAGTATGAAAATGTTAATCTCATTTAGATATTCTTTACTTTATTCTTCTCCTCTTTCATATATGCTATTTTGTGAGATGTGGAGTTCTTTTTGTTAGTTAATATAAACCATAAATGGCTTTAGGGAGTTTATTCAATGTTTGTGTTAGTAGTGGGTTTTAAGCCTAACTCAACCCCACAAAACCGGCTTGTAAGGTGAGGTTTGCACCTCACTTATATATTATAAATTGGCCTTATCTCTAGTCGATGTGGAACTTCCAACAGTTAGGTTCTTTAGAATTTACATAATCAAATTATTTTATTGAGGCACTAAAATAATGGGATCATGAGAAGGATATCGAACTTTCAATAATTTAAGTTTTAAATGTTTACAAAAAAATCAACAACATTAATCAAAGTCCATGGAACTTCTTGAAGGGCTAATATCCTATCAAGTAAAAATATGTTAGTAAGAGATATTAAAAAACTCACCTAAACTAACTTCAAAGCACCCACTCTAAAAGAACACTCACTTTCACTTATAAACACTTACCAAAATCTAAAAGAAATTTATTTCCCCTCTCTCTTTTGCTATTATTCAAACAAAAACAAATTATATTTATTATCTTAAAATAAAGATAAAATTTCTACATGTATCTAAGATGTCACTTAAACGTTTTATATATTCTGAGCATTGTCACTTTATTTTGTCAAAACTTCGAATCACTAAGTTTATGAATCTTTTTCTTATATTGATAATCATCGGTTCTAATATTATTGATGATTTTTGTTTTTAGTATTTATTATAAGGAGCAATTATATATATAACATAAGTCTAACTTATATAAAGAATATCAATTTTTAACTAAAAATATTAAGATATTGGGTTTATGGATATATTTTTCTTATATATGGTGTTTAAATTGTCTTAAACGTGAAAGTTGAACTCCCACTTAAATTATTTCCAACAAATAGCAATATTTTTAATCCAACATTTTAAGTTTATAAATTTATAATTATTTTTCTTTATGTTATTTTCTTATATATTTTTATTCAATATATAATCTGTTTAATATAAATATATTTCCTTTTTAGTACAATAAAAAAACAGTTTTATTACAACAATTTTAATTTTATTAGTTTTATTTGAATCTATGGTATAATGGATATTATAATCGAGTATGTGTTTGATATCTAATAATTGTCAAATATCTTTAATAAAGGAAAGATTAATGTTAATACATAATTAATCGAAAAAACTATTGAGGATTTCAAATTTTCACAGCAAATAGTAAGATATCGGGTTTATTGTCTACTAACATAATTTTTTCTTTAGTAATAAACATGTGACAATTACTAATAACCAAATCCTTTTAACCATTAAAAAACTTTAAATAAAATTAACAAAATTAAAACTTATATACTAAAATATATTTTTTATTATACTAAAAATAAAATAAATCAATATTCCTTGTATACTATTTACCCATATAAAATTCAACCAAATTTTTACAACAATAAAAATATAATTCAGAAGATATTATATGAACAGAGCATGACACTAATGAATAGACCCAGAACGTGTATTCTGTGAACAATTGAATTATGCTAACTAAAAGACGTGTCTAATCTTAAGTGATTGTACGTGGCTTTGGTAATTGTCAAAGGTTTTAAACAAATAATAACGATACTTTCACAACAATTTTTTTAATAATATTTTAATATCATTTATGTATCATTTTGAAATTGATCTAAAATTATTGCATAATCAATAATAATAATCATAAATATCAGTATATATCAATTACAAGATGATACGTAAATGATATTAACCTAATATTATTAAAGAAATATCGTCAAAAAGAATCGTTATTCTTAAACAAATCAAGAATTTCGGCTAAAAACCATTTTTGAAGGAACAGTATGAGAATATGCAGTGAATGTATCTGACAAAAAGACATTAGGTAACATATTTTGGGAGGCATGGAGACTTGGATGGGCATGATTATCGGAAGGAAGGTTGAAAGAAAGAGAGAGATACGTATTGATGTTTCCGAAGGCAGAGAAGAGAAGGTGTCGGCATGATTCCTGCTATCCTCATCAATGGTCATTGGTCAAATTATACTGCAACATTATTTCCTCTCACATCACCCTCTCTCTATTCTTCTTCTCTATTCTCATTTTTTTTTCATTTTTCTTTAACTGCTAATTATTACAATCAGTATAGATAATAAGTGTGGTAACAATTTCAACCAAAATAAATAACTTTTTATTTTTGTATAAAAAATATCACGGATGTTCCAAACCTTTTAGATTTTGTATATTATAATCAAAATTTATTCGAATTAAATTAGATCAATTTTTATTTTTGTATAAAGTATGTTAATGTAAAATATAAAATTAAAAATGATAAAAAATAAATTTATTTAGATATTTATTTTATTTTAGTGTCTTTTAAATTATTTATTAAAGAAAAAAAGTAACTACACTTTGTCCTATTTTGTAGTAAAATATTATTTTTATAGTATAGTTTTTTTATATACACGTGATAAAAAAAATACAAATGTAATGGTTTAATTTGAAGAGTCTTTTCTTAATATTTAAAAGCAATAATATGTGAGGAGTTTTATGTTAATTTTTATAACATAATGAAAGAATGTCCTCAAATATGAGAATATTTTAATGAGTGAAATATAAAAATGAGACTCGTATCAAATACAATTTCAAAATTATCATTTTTTTAGATAAACATCTAACAAGATTCAAATACCAAATTATGTATTTTTGTTGTATTAGTAACAATAGTAAAACATATAACTTTTACTTATATTATTTTGGCCCTCCAAAATTGTTGGTCAATAACCTCATTTAAATTATAGATAAAACTGACATAGAAAGTAAGAGTGGTGACAATTTCACAATTAAACAGAAGATTTTCTATGGGAGTTATACCTATAATTGACATAAAAAGTGAATGTGTACATTATTTTAAATTAAAAAAAATAGATACTATGTTGGTTGTTCATTATAATCGACATACAATCTTTAATTTTCTTATTTCTCCTTCTTTCTCTTGTCCTACACTTCACTATTTTGGTGGCACATCTCCTCTCTCATACTAACTTTTGTCTTTCCTATAGAGGAAGTGACTTTCGTATTCTCCCTCTCATTCTCGCTTTCACTATGCAAGTTTCTCTCGTTTTAACTCTGGTTAGTCATAAATCCTAATTTGTTATTTTGTTTATTGATTTTGTTATTGGTGTTTATAAGGACAATATCACAATGTGTTTATTGTGTTTGCTATGTCATCGTCAGAGTCTTAGACCTCTTGGATGTGAAGAAAAGGTCGATGAAAACATAAACCTTGCAAATGTGAAGAGATACAAGAAGTGGAGTAGAGCAACGGTGAGTAAAGGTCGAGATAAAACGTGTTACTTATCATTGAATTAGAATTTCATGCAGAATTTAGGAATGAAATGAGAGTGATATTTTCTATGTCAATTATAACATAACTATAATAGAAATAAAAAACTTTCTATACCAACTATATGTATGTATGTTCTAGAACTAATACAAATAACATTTTCTAACTGACATTAAAAGTTTTTGCTACACTAGTGATAAGTGAACTGACTACCATATAAAATTCCAACAAAAGGTTTTAAAATAGTAAAACTCTTTTATGAATATTACGTTAAAATTTTTTGTTAAGTAGTTCTATTTATAAAATAAATAAATATCAATAATTTTTCTTTATTAATGTATTTTAATAAAAACTATTTTAAAATATATGGTAATTTTATGAATAGACAAAAATTTATCAAAATTATTCTCTTATATTTACTAAAAAATTAGATATATTGATTTATGAGTATAAATAACTTTATATTATCATTAAATCATATATTACAATATACAAAATAATTATTTGTTTTATCACCATTTTTCAAACCAAATTTAAAATAACTTGTAATTGCATATGATGGGGAAAAGAATTTTTTCAAAACCATTTAATCGCAAACTGTTATATGTGATAGATTTCATGAACTTTAATAATATATTTTTAACCTATGGTAAGTGTTTTACATGGTTAACCCTAAAGCCGACTATGAATATAAAAGTTTGCATAAAGTAAATATAAATGTATTCCATTATATGTATGAATGAGAGATATTTATGCATGGAATGCAATGAGAGTATTTAGGTAGAATAAGTGGAAAAGTGGGGCCTGGGAGAAGAGACGTAACGTTACATTTGACTAAAGAAAAAGAAAAGAGAGGGAAAGGGAAAGAGATTTGTCGGTGGGGTTAGTGGGCCTGGGCTAGGTTGGGCCCACGGGAAATAAGAGGAGCATGTGGGCGTTACGTGGCAAACTGCCATAACCGACAATAACCGTGACCTTGTCCTTGCCTCGAGTTCCGTGTTGCTTCCTCCTTTGCTTTGGGACCTCCACTTTTTCAGGTGTCACCACCGCATTTCTGTGCTCTCATCATCCATCACTTCCTATCTTTTAACCTCTCTTTTTTAATTACTTTTTAATTTATCTAAATTATATTCTATAACATTCTGCATTTTTGTCGGTTTAAATACGTCTTTTTTTGTTAAATTCCCTGAAGAAAAAAAATGTATCCATGCAAATTTTATAGTTTACTTTTTATTGATGTTAATGCAACACATTTTACGAGTGTAAAAATTTGTTAAACTAACAATGACATTGTGATTTGGTAATCAATTCTTAATGGTGATGATGACAATGTGACATTAAATTTTCATTTGTTGAGCACACTTTTTTTGTTTTTCTGACTAGACTTAATAATAAATGTAATAAATGATTAAAATTAATCAACCATGATTTTTTTTGTTTACAATAAACGGGAAAAAAAACAAAAAATTCATTTAAAATATGGATTTTAGTCCTTCCAAAAAAATGTAATGTGTTCTTAGTTTCTTTATTTATATTAAGAGTAGATAGTTTTGTATTGAGAAGTAAATAGTGTGGTTTTGAATAACCGTTCGAAACTTAAAATATCGTATAAAATTGCAACGAAGATAGTGGGTACGTGTAGCATTTAATATTTAGAGGAATTAAGGATAAATTAGCTTTTCATCTAAATGAAAGATTAAAATATATTTAGGAATTCTGTTCTGGATTGAGTTTCAAAAGCCCACAGCACAAACACTAATCGAGTGGTCCACAATCAAATAACCCAAACTCGCGTAAATAAATCATTAAACAATGGAACGAGAACGGTGTAATCAAAGATAACGGTAACACAGCCTAAAAAATTCACTCATAAATATTATTTAAAAAGAAAAAAAAACTATTCTTAAATAAAAAACAACCGAACTGACAAGTGTGGCTGTTACATGTATTGATGATATTGGATAACCTTATTTAATACAGGATTACATTGAAAAACCCTACGAGGACAAAGTTTGCAATAAAGTTGAGGTCAAGTGGTTACTTAAAAAGTCAATATTTTTGGTAAAAGATTTGACCGACGAAAACACATGTATACAACACACACATGTTGCAGATTTGAAGACTTGAAATCTTGTAAGATTTTTGGATATAATATAAAACGTATTAAAATTTTGAATGTTTTTGTGATAAATAATAATATAATAGATTCAGCGTAGGAGAGAGAAGGTGAGTGATTACGAGAGAAGTTGTGTAAGAGGAAACGTTGATAGATATAAAAAAAAAAGGGATATTATTGTTTTTATACAGCTAACAAAAATTTAGACGTATTTATTTTTTGAATTTTTTGAATTTTTAAATGATGGAAATAGTTTTTAAAAAATATTGTATAGAATTAACAAGACAGGGAGTTGAATGGGTGGTTTTCTTTGTCAGACACAACACAGCACATTAGGTGTAGCTTTCATTCCGACGTAGCGCCACGTGTTTGTTCTCCATTTTTCAATCCTATGAAAGCCCCCTTTTCACGTTTTTTCTTTTCTCATTTAATTCATGACTGCATGCCACGTTAGCATGCCGGGAATTTCTTTTGAAACCTAATCTGTTAAAAAAGGATAATGTTTAAATTTTTGTGTGAGTGTCGTAAATAAAAAAGTATTTTGTGTATGTGCGTTGTGCGTGTATAAATAGAGAAAAATCAGTTAGCTTTCGCGATCTTTGAAAATGTGATGTAGCATAATGATTTTAGGGTATTAGAAAATTGTTTAGCCTGATTTGTTGAAGACTATTACCTTGGTGTGTATGGCGAATGTTGGAAAGATGAAAAAGAAGAAAAGGTTTTGATGGTGCGAATGATAATTATTGGATTTGATTAATGTTTAAAAGGGGAAAGAAAGGAGAGAAGAAAGTTGTTGTGTTGCATAATGGTCCCATTGGGGAAGAAGAGCGTGATATTGGACTTTCTAACTACCATACCTAACCCTTATAAACAGTTCAACACTCTCTTTTGTATTCCTTGGCACACCATGTGGCTTTGTGCTCTGTGGTCCCTTTCACCTCTTCTTCCTTCTCATCCACACGTAAGCTCTACTCACGACACACGCTTTTTTCTCTTTCTTCATTCTCGTTTCCAACATCATCGTAATTGCAACTCATTTAACCATTTTTTCTACTACACACCGCTTTCTTTATTAACTCAATTTCAACTTCTCACTAACTTCCTCTCCTGCTTTTTCCTTTCTCTTTATTCAAAAATACACACATAAAATATATTTTAAGTCTAACTCTTTCTTATAAAATCAAAAATTTCAATCCATTTTTTAAACCTAACTCAACTCCACAATATCGACTTGTAAGGTAAACATTACACCCACTTATATATACTAAATTAATCTTATTTTAGTTGATGTGAGACTTCCAATACACCTCCTTCATGTCGAGATATATATATATATATCGAGTTTGAAACTAAACATTAATGGATGATCCAATAATAGCTCGATAATAAGTGAAACAATATTTCTAACAAACAACAAATATCGTTAGGATAAACTCTAATCTGACTCTGATACCATATTAAGAAATGAACTTTAAATCGATTTTATAGAATTGAATTAAATTTAAAGTTCACTTCTTAACAGAGTGAAATATTAAATTTACCAAATAATAAATTTTATTGAAATAGACTTACTCATAATTCAACAACAAATTTTAGTATGATAAACTCTAATTTATGATTTTGATATTATATTAAAAGAAAATTTTTTAGTTTAATTTAACTTTTCAAAACCAGTTTACAAAATGATATTTATACGAAAGAAAACATGTACGATAAATATGTATAATCTGGTTTATTAATTATGTGTAAAAATATTTTAACCCTAAAGTTAAATGGATGAAGTGGTAGAATGGAAAGAGTGAGGTATTGATGTTTACTAGAATAAGTTTGTTGTTTTGTTGTTGATTTTTTTCATGAGTAGCTACCTACTAATGCCTATGGGCTATGGTTTATAGTCGATAGTTTCTCTGGAGCACATGCAGATGCAGATGCTGATACACCAAACAAAGCCCTAATAAATGCCACTTTTGTCTGAACTCATGGTGGGGGAACACTGTCGTGGTCAAACTTGAGAGTAATAAATTATATATAGTAACAGCAACTATAATGCCTTTTTTCTGTTCCGTAATGTTGGTCTTTCATTGCATCAATTTTAATTAATGTCCACCACAATCAAAGTAAAAAAAAAAAAAAAGAATATTAGTATACGGTAATGGAAGAAGCTTTAGTCAGATCAGATTGTTCTGTTCTTCACGTGATGGCAGTTATCTTCAGAACACACACATGGTAGCATATCTTTCAGGACAAAACCAAATCTTTCTTGTTTTATCAATTTCTCATTTGCCCATCATCATACACAAAATCAAACTCCATTTTCCATACATATGATCATCAAGTTTTCCAAATTTTTATAATCACGTTTAATTATATAATATATGTTCTTATAACGTTTCTTCAACTTATTAATAAGGTACATCTCTTATCTCTCTCTGCATGCCAACGAAATATTTAAATTATTCTATATAATTTAACCAATAAAATATAGAATAGATTATCTTCCTTACTTGAATTAAGTATTTCAAAACAACATTTAACAAAATAGATGTGTTAATAGCAAGTAAAGGAAAAAAAAACAACTCAAGAATATGAATTAATAAGAATGAAACAGAAGAATGTAGCAAGAACATGTAAAACAAAAATGAAAAGATAAAAGTGGACAAGTCTTAGATGGACGAAGAACATGAGACTTAAAGTTGCAAAACTTTCTCCATAATAAGTGTAATGAAAAAACACCACTTTGACTTCTGAGAAATTAAGATAAGTCTAAAGAAGAACATCACTTTCTCAAGTGTTTCAAACTCTTTCAAATTTTCATACATGTCAACGTAAGTGTAGTGTAGCTATTCACAAGCCTCCCATGCTAGCTATATCTATGAAAAAGAAAGAAAATTAAAAGGAAGGATAATTTTAAAAAAAAAACATAGGTCTAGTCCAATTATCAAGATTAATATAATCTTTTCCACACTTATATTCACATTTCATGCATATCACCCGTTCTTTTTCTTCTATCTTTTGATTGAACTTTGATGATCTCATTTGAACTTGATTGGATATTCAACTAAAGCTTAATTACAACCTAAACTACAATTGCTATTTGCATCTAAAACTACAAAGAAATTAAAGGAAACAAATCTAACAATTATTAGTCCAAAATAATAGTTGAGATATAACTCACCATGATGTCCGAGTTTAAAGCACAATGCTAGTCATATATATCTATAAGGTGTTTGATTATAATATTTTTGTGTGATAACCTGATACGTTATCATTTACGAATAATTAGGTTTGAGAGTGTTATTTATTTTACTGGTATTATAGATTCGATCAATTTGATTAGACTATAAAATTGTGAGACATATAAAAAAGAATAAACAGATAACTTACCAAGGAGTCCTACACGTAGAAATTGTAGTTACCATAATTAATAGTGTTTTAAAACTAAGTGATAATCTCACTTAACTAAAAATAAGTTTTTTATTATAAAATGATGGTATAATTAAAATTAATCAGTAATATATCCATGAATATTATTTATAAATAGAATTCAAATTTATTCAATCTAAACAACTAATTAATTATAATATATATTACTTATATTTTATAGTAAATCTGAAAATTTTGAGTATCTGTAAAACTTCTCCCCAAGATTTCAAGTACTTTATATCCATAAGAAAACTATAATCATTATGTCAGCAAGGGTGGTCCCAAACAATATTTTCCTTTAATAACCAACACATACCCCAAAATAGATCAAATAGATTTTAGTAGAGAAACTAGATTAAATATGTGAGCATTCTCATAAAATTAATGCATTATTTATTCAGTATGATCGTATAAAAATGTTTATTAAGCATCTACGTAAGATTGGTTCCGCAGATAATTGCGCCACTGGCTTTGACCATTTCTGCTCAAACAAAATTCGAATTTGGGCCAATTTAAGAAATAATTATTTTAAATAGCCTATTGAAATATTTATTTGATAGCATATGATGACCCTAATTTGGAAGTCACACCACAATTTCTTGTTCTTAGTCGATGTAAAAAAAGACATTATAAAAAGACTTGATACCAAATACATACTAAATTGATTTGTGATGTGAGCCATGAAAATTATTCTAGGAGAGAATCATATGACAGAAAAATTATTCCGAGATAATGAGTTAAAAGAATATATTCTTAAGCCAAAAAGAAGTCAAAAAAGGGCATGCCTCAAAAAATATTGTAATTTTGCCTTTGAATAAGGACATGACTTAGACCCAATGGTCCACCATGTTATACGGATCAAGACATGTTCTATTGTTGTTAAGTGTTACACTCGGTTTAATACAAACATAACCACTTTTAAGAGGCCACTTCAATATAATTAATTATCATATAATAAATAAATAATTAACATTTTTCTCTTCTTATTTATAAAATCATCCTCATGTTACACATTCATCGTATTCATGGTTACAATACTGAGCATATTTTATTCTTCACACTGATAATATATTGTCTGCTTTAAGTCAAAGTCTTACGGATTTGCTTTTGATATTACTCTAAAAGACCTCTTACCAATAGATATATTTTATGTGCATATAGACTCATGTCTATCTCTTATTTTATCTTATGTATAACTTTGTTTGTATGTAAGAGAACTTGTATTTATCACATATACAGCTAATCTTAACAAGTAGATACTCTATGTTAAGGTGAATATATTTGGCTTTGAGTAAAATATTAATTAATCTCTAAATCTTAATTAAGTTATATGTTGTGAGGATAATTAAGTTTAAAAAAAAAATGGGTTATCTTTTCACCTAACGGGTGAGTGATACACGGGACAATATGAAAGATGCAGTTATGCAAATAAGATATATTTATTATAATGTTAATTTTGGTGGTGTTATTATTTAAAGATGGAAGCATGTGGATGATTGACATATCACCAATTCGTAGATCTGAGGTCTCTAAATTTTATATTTTTGTTGAACATGCAAAGTTAGGTCTGCGTTTAACTATGATCACAGTTCCTTCAATAGTGCTGCTACTAAAAATATGTCACAAATTTTATAGTAATAACACATTTTAAATCAAGATTATTATTGGTTTAAATTGATTGAGAATTATAAAATTATTAGTGAAATTTAATAATAAATAAGATTTTGTTTTGTAAATTCTGTGTTCCAGTGGCTTCAAGTAACATGCTTTAGAGTCAGCATATATGCCGACTCTGTGTTTCCTTGCAGCTTGAATGCAAATTACCTACCCGACAACGGTGGGGCACTAACTTCATTGGTCTTTATTTGCTTAAACTGAACACATCAAACTTTAAAATGAAATAATTGATTTTTTTTTTATATAGAAAAGTAGCATGTGAAAATAAATTCAACCCGATTCAACTTATTAATTCTTTAAATTTAAATGAATCTTATTATAGAATCAGTTTCCTTCAATAAGTTAAAATCTATCTCTATTTATATCTATTATAATTTAGTTTTATATGACATTTTAAAAATATTATTTAAGTTGAAAGTATATAATATGAAGAGAAATTCAACGGTCTGTTTTTTCTATGAAATAAATAGTACTATGAAAGCTTGATCTCATTCTCATTTTTTAAAGCTTGTATTTGCTACCATGGTGCATCCTAAGGTGGGTATGAAATGAAGAAGATGGATTGTATAATGTTTGCTTTTCTCTAAAAATATTTAAATGTAAGTCTTATTATCGTGCTCCCATGTGTTATGCACATTTCAACCATGTGAAGTGTAGCATGACTGAAATTATTTAAGTCTTCATTATGTAAATTTATATTTCTATCTTAGAGTTACTATTCTCTTTTTACTTGTAATAGTACGTGTCATTATAATTAGAGCACAACATTATTTTCTATTATATATTAATTTCAAGTTATTATTATAATTAAAAAATAAACTCATTACATTTTTTTTCAATTCTTTTAAATAAGTAATATATGTATTTACAAACATTTTAGTTATTTTTTTATTTCATTCAAATAATTTCATTTTTATTTTTATTTTTTCACCTTCCATCTCTGCATTTTTATTAAAAACTAATATTGTGTTTGTTTTTAAAGAAATACTCTTTTCATATGGAATGAATTTATGAGTCTTCATTTCCTTTTTATTTAAATATGTCCTTTTTTTACTCTCTCAAATCCAAACAAAGCGTAAGAGCGTAATTAATACAAAGAAAAGGGTAGAGAATCTAAAGAAGAAAATTTGTTTGTAAAGGTTGAAGAAGTTTTCACATCATAAAAACAATTGTTATTGGTAAGACAATATTTGCATTCTTTAATTCATTATGATCTTGATTTGTCTTTCATTATTGTTCCCTTAGGTTTGAAAGATTGAGAAAATAATAAATATTTAAATAAAGATATCAAAAGTATCTCACGAAATATTAGATACCTCTAATATTCTAACTTTTTGAAGTATCGAAGAAACTTTATGAAATATTTTAAATTAAGAATAATACCTCTAAAATTGAAGGATGATCATATGTATGATACAAATATAAGTTCTTTGAAAACAACTTTTTATAGAAATTTTAAAAAAATGTTTTGAAATACTCGTATTCTGAAACATGAGATTGTTTCAATTTTAAGAAAATTTGAAAATGAATTTTAAATATTCAATTTTTATAAATGATTATTTTCATGAAATTTTATTTTATGAATGTCAGAACCATTAATCCATGCTGAATGGAATCCATGTGTTAGTGTGAGGGTTTAGAAAATACAGAAAGTGGAAGACATGTGTGTATCTGGTTTGGCCGATCGATTTTTGACGGTAATATATAAGAAAAATTTTCAAACATTGAGTCATTTTTGCATGCACCTCTTCTTTCCAGAATTCTGAGTTTCTCCTCCTCCTTCTCTCTAAAAATCCTCACCTTATCCTTCTTCTGATCATCATCTAGGATGTGTGTGAGTTCTTCCTTGGTGGTAAGAAGTTATTTTCCATCAATCTAGTTGTTGTGTGAAGTGGGTAAGTAAACTCATTCGTTCTTTTTAAGTTTCGGTATTTTCTGGAACATGCAAGCACTGTTCAGCTTGCACGTGTTCTTCATCTATCTTTTTCTGAACCTGTTTCTGTTTTAATCTCTGATTGGTCCCTTTTCACCGATCGGAATCGTAGTGGGTTGCTTTAGAAGTGGTTGTTGGTTAGTTAAAGTTGTTGAAGCTTAGGAAGTGTCTCGTTTATTCAAGGTAAGGGAAGCTAGTGATTTAATTATATTTTTCTGTGTTTGAAGTTGATGTGTGAACGTTTGCATGTATGAATGATGATATGTTTAATTGGATTGTATTCAAATTCTGTGTTTAGCCGAGACTTGTGAACTGGATTGGAGTTCCTATTGTAGAATGTTCGGTCAGTCTGGGTGAGAGAAGAGAGTGTGTGAAAATGTAAGTGGTGAGCAGTGTGTAATAGGTTCAGTGGAATATGTTTGAAATAACTTAGAAATCACGTTTGGAGGGTTAGAAATTAAGAAAAATATTTTGTTTTGGTTTAAGAAGTGTTATTCAGAGATTTGTTTTGTTGACCATTCGGCTGTGTTACGTACTCAGTCATTAACTGGGTTCGGTTTATTGGCAATATTATCTATTTATGACCGTTCGGTCTAATCGCACTGTTATAATATTAAACTAGTGTTCGGTCTGGATAGAGTATATCCAAAAATCTCTAAGTACTCGGTCTAGTATAATATTCGGTATAAGTTTTTTAGAGTTTTCAGTGTAAGTTATGAGTGTGTGGTTTAAACTCTTTGGGTAGGGCTAAGTGTCTAGTAGTTGGTTGCTATGGTGGTCGGTCAATAATAGCGTTCAGACAGTTTCTTTTATTTTGTCTGTTATGAATCGTTCGATTCTCTCGGTTGGGTAACTGTGAAGGTGTTCGGTCTCCAACATTCACATGTTGTCTTTATTTTGTGAATGGAAATATAAATGATGAATGATAGATTGTGGTAAAAATGAGAAGGTTGAACTTTTGAATATTGTGGAAGAGAATTCCAAGGCGGAATATCTCGTGTATGGTTATTGATTTGTAAAGTATGAATATGGATATGCTAAGCTGGCGTTCATCCTGAAATTCTATGAGTATCATTCTCACATAGAGAGAGGTATATCATTTGTGAAAATAGCAGGAGGTCCTACCACCTCAGGGTGCCGAGGTACGTATTATGGGATTAACCTTGGGTAGTAGCTTGATTGGTGTCAGCTGTTACACTACCACAAGTGCAAGGACAACTGTAGCTACATATTCATACAATCCGGATGGTCAAGTCATAGTGTTCAGTTTATATATATTTATATGAATTATGATGTTTTGGTTGTATGTGATGAATTGTATTCATTGTTGTATGATGTACTGTTTAGTTTCATATAGATTGAACTTGCATGAAATGCATATATGTGTTTATAATTAAATTACAATAGCTTACCCTATTTTCTTGTTCTGTCTTGTCTTGTCCGTTCGATTTTCTTTTCTCTTGCGATGATCATCCTGTAGATGTGAGCAGAAGGTGACGAGTGTTCGGTGGAGCAAGTGTTGGAAGGCGAAGATCCTATCGCTTAAGTTATGAGCGCTCGGTCAGCGGTTGTGTATAGTTTTGAATTGGATCGTTCGATCAATAGGTTTAGTATTCCTTTTGTAAATCGATCGGTTTATACAGTGTGTTGTATCACCGTTCGATTTATTCCTATATTTTGTATCAAACTTATGATATGTTGTAAAGTTTTTAGTTTTATGGTTATTTTGGATAACTGTAATTGTTAAATACTTTACTAACTCTTAATGAACTGATCTATCATATTATTATGTGATTAATCTATGATATAGTATTATGCTATATTTTGAGGATGTTACAATGAAAATCAAAGAAAAAAAACATTCATATTTGATCTTGTTATGACATATTAATTTTTCTCTTCTTCAAATCTTTCCAAATTTGAAGTTGACTTCTATTATGAGTGGATAAGCACAACTCCTTAAATTTGACCAACTAGCATCATCTCTACATCCAAAATTTAAACTTGAATTTTGGAAATTTATTTAAGCAAAAACAAATTAAAGATTTTTTAGGGTATTTGGTCATTGAAAGACTTTTTTTCTTTTTCGTTTTTTACCTATTCTTTCCAATAATGATTATTTGATGCACTTATTATTTTAGTAATAAAAGATAAATTTTACGATAACATTATATCTTTCTTCTTCACTTTCTCCTTCACATTCTTAAATAGAAAGAACAAGAAATTTACAACATTTTGATGTTGACAGATATCAACTTGATTCATGGCCTATGAATCTTTCATAGCTCATCTTAAATAAACTTTATTTTAAGGGACTTGAATTGTGAGGAGGTGAAAAAAATGTCTCAACCCCCACTTTTAGAGAGAGATAAGGTCAAGATTACATTGAGTTTGATTGTATGACAAAACTTTAATTAATATATTCTTAAAAATAATATCATCAGCTTAAGTCATATATCTAGTCAGGTTATCCGACTGAAGGCCAAGGGCTAAATTAAATGACGAAATACATTGTTTTACACAAATATTTGAGACGAGACACATTTTAATATTAATAAAAATCAAGTCTTATTAAATAAATCAAATTGACATAAATGAAAAACAATATTTACATCCATACTCCAAACTTACTCAACATAGAAAAGAAGAAAATAAAGACTTTGAAGAGAATATTTATGCTTTTTTCAACACACCACTTTTTTTTAAACTATTTATTATAATTATAAAAAAGTACATACTCTAGGTGTATGACCACCTGATTCTCTCCATTTGATCACACCGTTACAAAATTGAAAGTCACTTTCTGGAAAAGTAAAATGTGCACGAATTTAAAAATACAAACGGTGATGTTCACAATTAAAATTGTCATGGACATTTTGCATAAGTACAAAAAGTTTAGAGAAAAATAATGTAATATGTTTTTTTCCTATTTTAGGTAAGAGACAATAATGGTTTAGTTATGCATTAAGTTCCTAAAATTTGGAACAATATTTACGTTGCCCCCCAAATTTAATTTGTTTTAGTCCTTCCAAAATTGTTTGAAAAAAAAATTATTTTAGTCACCGACTATTAAATTTGAGGGACAAAAATGAGTTTGTCAAGGTTTAGAATTTAAAATTTAAGAATAGATTTTACAATATGATTTTTAGTCTATCAAATTTAGTGTTTAGTTTTTGTTTTTTTATTTTAGTTTTTAGAGTTTAAACAATTTTGAATTTAGAAAACAAAAATTAAAACTGAAAGACAATTTTTATTTTAAATTTTCCTTTCCAGCGATCTCTGGAAGGCTGTTTCGTGTATTTTATTTTCTATTTTTATAACTACTGATAGCCCTATCCCCTTGTAGGAATTTCGATTATTAGGAAGTTTAAAGATGAATTAGTAATCCAAAAGAATTTAGTGCTATACAGTAAAAAGTAAGTCGAGTTTAATTTTGCTAACAAATATAAAATATAGAATTTTGTTAACGAAATGAGAATTTGGTACAGAGAAGCAGTTAAATTTGATTGGATATAATAATTAATATATTTTATTGGAGATATTGATTTTTTGTAAAAAAGAAAAAAAAAAAGAAAGGTATTTTATATGTAGTGAGTTGGTTGGTCGTTAGGTGGTTTGCTTTCGGTTGAAGGATTCTTTGTTTCGTGGGTTGCTTGACTTATCGATATTTGCGGTCCTTTTCTGTTCAAAGGTTTGACCAAATTTTCACGATTAATTTTTTTATTATCTTTTCTTTTCTGTATTTTTTAAATATTTTCAAGAACTTTCGGAAAAGAAGCCAAATCAATTACTCCTCTTTTTGTGAATCCCATTAGCCACACCTCAGAATATCCTTTTCTTCCTCACCAAACTTCCCAGATACTCTTACCATCCACACTTCCTTTTCATTCTATTCTTCATTAAAACCTTATCTCCTCTTTCTCTCCATTTCTTTTTTTTTTTTCAAAATATTTTCTATATCACTTCAAAAATATATTATTTCTTCTGTTCTTCTATACCATGGTTTCAAATACATTAACGATTTTATTCCCTTTTAAAAATACATTGTAAATTCAGTCGTCATTTAGATCAATAAATATTTAGAATTGAACTAACCTATAAGAGATAAAATTGAAGACATTTTTTATTTTTTCCAAATATAAGTTTTCTGTGAATTTATATTTCGAATCAGAGATAATATCAATTTTGTGTCTGACTCAAATCGTATTATGATTCATCTCAGTGATAGAATACTTTGTAGTTCCAGTTATGACTTATACATACCGTATTCTTCTTTTATCTTGAATTTTCACTTATTATTATATTTATTTTTAGTTAGTAATATTTTGTTGGAGTTAAAAATACCTCTTCATTGCTTTCATAAAATTATTTTGATTATTCAAGTATTTGTTAATATATGTTTAGTACTTTAAACGTAGGAAACATGTTTATTTATTGATCGATTAAAGTATAGGATTGATAATTTTATTTAATAATTTAAGAATTACATATATTATCAGTCTCTTGAATTTAAAAATTATATTTATTTATTTTTAAAGTTTAGAACTGAAAATATATTAGTTTAATAAAATTCACATAACGGTTTATAATATATATCGGCTTTCCAAATTAGAACATTTAGTATTATTCTGTTTTTTTGTCTATAAATTTGGTTGGTATGAAATCCATTGCATACATTATATAGGACATTGATATTGACTTTTAAACTCATATATTGTGTTTGGAAATTAATTTTTTAGGAAAACCTTTTTCTTAATTTTTAATAATTATATTGATGATTCTTTTTTGTTTTTCATTTAGCTTATGTTGTTACGTGGTGAGTTCTTTTTTAATTTATCCATAATATTTTGAAACATTATAAACATTACATGCACAAAACCTCACAAGTAATAAAGTGAAAGTTTGAAACATTGGTAAGAGAGATAAAAAAGGCAATCTATATCATGGTTAAATCTTAAGGAACAATTAATCAAAATGATGAATTATTTAAAAACTTTCATTAACAACTAGATAAGTATTCTAATAATGTTTGATAGTGTAAGTACCTCGTGGGATGATATGTATGGCAAAGGCCATATAGGTTTAATTTATTTTTTCTTTTATTCTTCCTACTTTTTCATTTTTATTATGTTTTAAATTTACTCAACTTTTACCTTTCTTCTCTTTCTAATTTTTTAGAATGATTTCTTATCTATTTTCACAAATAAATTCCACTAACTAGAAGGTGACTATATAATGATATCATATTTTTATTTAAGCCACATTCTCTTTTTAATTTGTTTTGGCTTTGTATGTGAGTATTTCTAAGTTTCATAAATTTTCTCAGTTCAAAAATGTTATCCTTTAACCTTGTTAATCTTTTTTATCACTATGATTTAATTGATTTCGTGGTATTTCTTTTACGAGTTTGGTACGATTTTTTTTCTCTTTCTATTATTTGTGTAAGACTCGTGAAAAATATTTATAATAGTAAATTTTACCATTTTATTTGTAATAATAATTTTATGGATAGAAAAAAAATTAAATTTTTGGATATAAAATTATTGTAATTTTAGAGGTTCAAATTTTTAACTTATTCAGAATTTTTAAGAAAAGTGAATAGTGAACAGTGAATAGTGAATAGTAAAAAGTGAATAGTAAAAAAAAAAAAAATTTGGAAGGATAAGAATTCCTACGTAGCATGGAAGGAGATATGATCAGATTGATCAAGTTATTCATTAAAATATTATTTTTAAAATAATATTAAAATAATAAATAATATTAAAAAATTAATGAATAGTAAAAATTTTTACCTATAAATAGAGATCAGAGGAATGAAGTTTTTGCACCAAGAAGTAGAGAGAAATTAGGAGAAGAGAAGAAATTAGGAAGTTTTTGGAGTAGGAAGAAATTTTAGAGTAGAGGTTCTGAAGAGTTTTCGGGGAAGCAAATTCAGAGCAAGAGAAGTCTGGAATAGAGGTAGGGGAGCTAACCTTTCTAAGCTTTTATGTTATGATATAGTACTGTTTTATTACTATTCATGTCTTGAAATTATGTGTGAATACTGTTAATGCTTACTATTTATTTATCTTGAATTTCTGTGTCAATATTATATGCTGTTATTTTGAATCTGTAAATAAGAAATTTGTTAAAACTAGTTGAGGAACACTTTGGCTAAGGAAAGACTTGGTACTTAAGTTGTCCATTGTGACGCACCTCTCTTTCCTGGAAGTCTACTCGACAAACTTTTAACTTAATTCTTGTTGAACAGATTATGTACTGTTAAATTATTATGCAATATATCTCGTTGGAATGAATTTATGTTATTGTGGTAGATACGAAATTGTGAATTTTAATTGTGATGATTGTAATTTATTATATTGGATTTGAATTTATGCATCCGAACATGATATGAGTATTATGGGGAGATTTCGTAATAGTATAATGTGAGTTGAGGAATGTGAACATTGTATGAGTCTCGTGGAGAGATTCTGTATTGATGTGGTAATTGTGTATATGTTGATGTTGAGGGTCCTGTAGTTGGAGGTTATCCTGATACTCTAATAATCATCCAGTCTCAAGTAGAGAAGGATGAATTATGTGGTGAGAGGAGCAGGAGGTCCTGGTCTATGTGCCGGTTTTGGACATAGTGAGGGGACTAACCTTGTGAATGGTATGAAGTATTTTGGAAGTGTATTTGTAAGAAGAAGTAGAAGTCATCACAAGTGCATAACCTCCCGTGACCGCTCATCAACGTATCATCCGGATGAGTGTCTTTTTGGGTATTGTGGGATGAGTGTCTTTTTGGGTATTGTGGGATGAGTGTCTTTTTGGGTATTGTGGGATGAGTGTCTTTTGGGTATTGTGGAACGAGTGTCTGATATGAATTATGGTATGATGGTTTGAGGGTGTATGACATAATTATTATATGATGTTAATATCAAATCAATTATGCATGTTTTATAAATGAGTGTTGCATGTTAGCTCACCCTACTTGTTTGTGTTGTTTGTGTTTGGGTATGTACGATGATCGTATAATTCGTTATACGGGAGTAGATGAAGGAATCTCGTATGATCCAGTACCAATGAAGAAAGAGATTGAAGAATAAGTTAGAAGAATTCGAGTTATATTTAGAAGTTTATAGTTGAAATCTGAGTTTAAAATATGTATAGATATATATCAGCTGTAAATCTTTAAGTGTGAGATTACGGAATGTTACCGTAAATGTAATGTTACAATATATAAATTATGAATTATCCAGTGTGAGATATTGGGATGTTACAATTTGAGAAATAAATGACTGTATGACGAAAATTATTTTGAATTATAAATGAATTTGACTATAATTACGGATTGAATATTGAATGTTATATATAAGATAGGTAAAAGTAAAAGTGATGTTTTATAAGATGAGCTTGAATATTTTATTATAAAAATGTAAAAATTATAAATAGAAAAATCAAATAGTCATGTTTCATTCTATAAAAATCATTATCTCTTTGTACATTATTTCTTTAACTTTTTTTTATATATTTTCTCTAATATTTTTACCAATTTATCAAAATTTTTTAATATTAGATTCTGTCTTAGAAATCTTAATGTAAAATACAACAAGTTTTTTCCGTTCAACATTTTCATCATAGTATATTCATATTTTTTTTCTTGAATTATATTAGAAATTTGACATACATGAGGTGTTTGATACTATATGTGACACTTTTGGATTCAAAATAAATCTTTATTTAAAAAAGATTATTAGGATTTGTTTAGATCATTAATATATATATATATATATAGGGGTTTGCTAACGCGCGTACGCCTGTTTTTCAGTTGGTACATTTTAGCAATGTGTACCGGATTTTAGTAGACAAAAATATCCTTATATATTATGAATTCCAAGTTTTAAGGTTAAGGGTATTTTAATAATTTTCATTTTCAAAACTTAAAAAAAAAAAAAAAACCCCCAAACCCTTACTCACCTCTCTCATTCCTCTCAATCCTTTCTCTTTCATCTCTCTCACTCCAACCTTTTCTCTGTCATCCCTACTCTAATCCCAATTGAAAAAAATCAGAAACACATGCCTTTAAAAAATTTTCTTTTGTAAAGAGTTGAGTCATTGACATATTCACCTTCAAGGCAAAGGTTCATTCAAGATCTCTTCAATTTCACCATCTTCACTAACCTCTCTAATTTCATCATCTGTATTTGTTGAATCATCATCTCTAAAAAAATCCTCGAGGCCAATTACCAATTCTTTCTGATGTCATTATGCTTGTGAAAATTAGATAAAATTATATACGACAAAAATTATAAAATGAAAACTCATTATAAAGTCATTTTTTTGTAAGAAATTGTTTAACAACTGAGTGTTTTTGATTTTTTTCCAGGCCAATTACCAATTCCTTTGATGTCATTATGCTTGTGAAAATTAGATAAGACAAAAATTATAAAATAAAAACTCATTATAAAATCATTTTTGTAAGAAATTGTTAAACAGCGAGTATTTCTGAATTTTGTCCAGGTCAATTACCAATTCCTTTATGCTTGTGAAAATTGGATAAAATTAGATAAGACAAAAATTATAAGATGAAAACTCATTATAAAATCATTTTTTTGTAAGATTGTTTAACAGCAAGTGTTTCTGATTTTTTGAATTGAAGCTACGGTAGGGATAACAGAGAAAAGATTGGAGTGAGAAAGAGGAAAGAGAAAGGGTTGAGAGGAATGAGAGAGGTGAGTAAGGGTTTGGGGGGTTTCTTTTTTTTTTTTTTTAGTCTTGAGAATGAAAATTATTAACTTAACCTTAAAACTTAGAATCCATGATATATAAGGATATTTTTGTCTACTAAAACCCGGTACACATTGCTAAAATGTACCAACTGAAAAACAGGCGTACGCGCGTTAGCAAACCCCATATATATATATATATATATATATATATATATATATATATATATATATATATATATATATATATATATATATATATATATATGAACTGGAGCTCTTGAAACTCTTTAGAGTCAAGAAACCTAGAACAAGTGAAAGAAATTAGTTTATTTTCTAATTTATTCTAAGCTGAATGATTTGATTTAGGTGAATGTTGTAGTTACTATACTTTATTTTCTAAAATCATACAATTCTATCTTGTCAAATTGTGTTTTTAGGAGAGTGTAGGGTATTCGACCTTTGTATAGCTTATTAATGTTTTTGTTTGATTAAAAATATTGAAAATATTAAATTACAGTTATTATGATATCAGTATTAATTTGTAAAATTTGTTATTTTTCTTGATTCTATATAATTTGTTTAGTTGATGAGAATTATTTATCTAGCAAATATCTCAATTAGAGAGAAATAAACTAATTTTTTTATTTAAATTTTCAAACATATTATACTTCACCTAGGGTCTGTTTAAGATGATTTGTTATATATGATGTGTATGATTTGTATATAATTGGAAGAACTCATGTATATATAATTGCAACGTGAGTTGAAATGAGATTTGATTAATAAATTGAATGGGAAACTAATATATGTTTATATTATATAAACTCATCAATTCAATTTGTATTTGTGTAATTATTTGACGACGATGTAATATTTGTGGTTTTTAAACTTGTACATGTATAATATATGTAAGTATACTGAGTATGTTATTTTGTATTGAATAATCTGAGTAATTATATGAAATTGTATTGAATTGAGTATATTATATGAATTGTATAATTTAAGGTTAAGTACCGATACTATATATTAAACCTAAATATAATTTGTAGAATTAAGTACGAGATCACCCTGCTAAAAGTAATTTATGATATTAAGAACGAAATTTGATATTAAAATTATTTATATTTACTTTTAAATGGTATAAATGACGGACCAAAATATGAAATAATAAAAAATATTAGATTATATAATTTGAAATAAATATCCATATGAGATCATATTGGTAAAGGTAATTTATAATATTAGGAAAAAAAAATATTAAAATTGTATTCTGTGACTCAAATGGCCACACAAGCACCCAATTACCAAGTCAATTGCACGGTCCTAAAGAGCAGGATGTAACTAAAGAATGACTGAAGGCAACAGAATTAGCAAG